>NW_008343573.1:1535250-1560431 GCF_000622305.1 Nannospalax galili | reverse complement strand
TATTGAAACAGACATATAAAAGCCAAAATTTGGCCGGGCGTGGTGGCACACGCCTTTAATGCCAGCACTCGGGAGGCAGAAGAGGGCAGATCTCTGTGAGTTCAAGGCCAGCCTGATCTACAAAGTGAGTTTCAGGACAGCTGGGGCTACAGGTCAAAAAAAAAAAAAAAAGACAAAAAAAAATAATAATAATAAAAGAATTTAAGAATGGACTCAGATGAAGTTTGGGGTCAATTTCATTAGAGCTTAAAAGGAAAACCCTAGAGCAGGCAAGCTGTAACTCTTGGCAGTTACCTGGAGAAGGAAGAGGAGAAGAGAGAGCTGTTATTTGTAAGCAGACACAGGGTGGAAGGGGAAAGGGCAGCTTCACAGAAAAAGGAGGAGAAAGCCCACAGTGTCCACAAAAGCAGGCCCAGGCGATAGCCAATGTCTGAGAGCAAAAGAGAGAAAGAAGAAAAAGGAAAAGTTTCTCTTTCCTGAGTCAGAAAAGCAGGCAGGTTTAACATAGCTACAGGACTGTGACACCACAAGTGACTGCACCAGGGGCAGAGTTTCTGGGAAGGAAAAGTACATTATCTCATTAAAGGGATAATTATTCCTCCCATTCTTTATCATGGCTTAAGGTGAATCAGCTGTCCTGAAGCAGGTTTCTCGGCTAGGTGATTGACAGGCCTAACTGGTTTAACACTTAATGTTTAGGTAGCTTGGAATGTTAGGTCTTCACTAAGAGCTAGAGATAGAAGTTAGATTTTTTTGTGTGTGTTGGTTCGTTTATTTTTGTTTTTTGAGACAGGGACTCACTATGCAATCCTGGCTGACCTGAAACTTGCTATGTAAACCATCCTGGCCTCGAACTCACAGAGCTCCACCTGCTTCTGCCTCTGTTGGAATTAAAGTCATGCGTCACTGCTCCTGGAAGACTCTATTTTTTGACTGGGAGTTAGTGGCTTTGCTGGAATAGGCCTCTACAAGACCCAGATACCTCTACCTTTGCATCCGGTAATTTAAATCCTAAGAAAAGGCAAAGCTGATGTTTACTCTTCTAGGGTCACTAGGGAAACAGGAGGTGGGGTCCAAAGCCTCAGTGGTGGAAGGCTATGTAATAACTGCACAGCATAATTCAGTGCTCTTGTCTCCTCTTTCCACCAACACCGAATCTCCAGGACTGATGAAGAATTTTACTCACCTATTTCTGGAGCTGTTAGCACAGAGACCTGGCGCAGAATGGAATCTGTTCTACATGTTCGATTGAATGGAATCAAGTGACACAGGGATGAGAGGTTCGATGAATTGCAAAGTAAGAAACAACACAGGATAGCATTAAGGTGATCCATGATATCACTAGTGTGTTAACTGCTTTTTAATGAGCTGTATTCAATTAAATAGATACTTACCATTAATGTAACTATCTGTGTAGCCAAAGGAAAACAGATGTTTTCCAACAGGGTATTTTCCAAAAGTAGCTTTCAGGGCAAGATCACGTTCCATTCTCTATGGGACAGTGACCTCTCACTTCCCCCAAAGGCATGATATAGCTGGATGGGGACTCCAGGACACTCCAGAGGAGACACACATGGAAGCTCAGCTCTGCACTGGCCCTGTAGGTCATTTAGTCCGCTGCATTTTAATCTTCCATGGACTAGGGATTATGGTTCTGTCCCAACTGCCCCAAACTGCCTTGAGACCTTGGGAAACCAAAAGGAAATGTCTATACCTTATTACACACTGTACACCTTTTGTAGGACTCCTAGTACCCACTGCTGCAGCTGCACCCTGGCCTTGTCTGCTTGCAGTAAGCATGTAGTTTCATCTTGACACTTGGACATCTGTCAGTCCCTGCTGACTCTGAAGGACTGCCCAGCTCCTGCTCCCAGAGTTGACCAATTTTCAGAGATAGAAAGGGACTTAACTAGCCAAGCACAGTGACTCATCCCTACAATCCTAGCACTTGGGATACTGAAGCAGGAGGATTGCTGTGAGGTTGAAGCCAGCCTGGGCTACATAGTGAGTTGGAAGGTAGGTTAGACTACAATGAGTTCAAGGCCAGCTTGGCTACAGAGTGAGACCACGTGGAAAAAGAAAAGAAAAGGAAGTGCTGACGAGCGTTTCATACTCAAACAAAGCAACGCAAAGCTTACACACCACCACCTCTTCAGACTTTCACTGAAGGTCACAACTCACCTGCATTTCTTACCCCAGAACCAGGACCAGACAACTGTGGACAGCCCCACGTACCAGAGTTCATGGACATCACTCAAACTAGCCAACCCTAAATGTGCTACCCTACCCTGCCCATTCCTTCCTTCAGAAGGCCCAGTGAAAGCTCTTGTCCATGTTCCCCTGGCTCCTTTAGGCTAACTTCATGGCTCCCCATAGGATGTGTGTGGTATGATGCATCCCCTCTTAGGAACTTGGAGCAACAAGCAGCATTTCAATGGTGATCATATTCTGAACTATTTGCTCTCCACTACACTATAATAACAACAACAACACCAACAACAATAAATGTATAATTACCTAGGGATTGCAAAGCAGGAAGCCAGTGGTTGAGGCAGAAGCGGGTGAGGAGTCTTTTTCTGGGTCCTGAGGCTTTTCTTGGTCTGTTGGAGACCCTGAGTAAGGGGTATGCACAGCCTTTCACCCAGATCAGCAGGGTGGTAAAGTATCCTGACTCAAACAGCCTCCTAAACTATTTCATAATCTTGGGATGATGGTGTGAATTTGGTCCTTTCAGCTGCTGGATAAGCAAACCCAGGTGAGCTATGGAGAGCAGCTGGGAATCCCAGAGGCTTTGAGGACTGGGATAGGCATGTACACCAGAATTTCCAAGCCTGGTATTTCTGCTAGGAGCCAGAGGCTGTGCCTTGGACTTACTTTTCTGGAAAGCTCAACTTGTAAAGGCTTTTTAGGGCCCATTTAAAGGGATGGAGCATGCTTGGGAAGCCCATTTCCACTTGGGAAGGAGACTGACAGAAGTTGCCCTTTCCAAACCCTATGACATGCTCTTCATGAATGAAAATCTGGAGGCTGATGCTGAGCTGGGCTCTGAGAAGCTCTGCTCTGGCGCCCTATGGGATGGGCAAGGCAGTGGAAGAGGCTGACAGCTGCTACTAGTCTTTAGGTTTGGCCAGCTTCACAGAGACAACTAGGCAGGGAGTGGCTGTAGGGAGTGGTGATGATACTGGGTAGTGATAATACAGCTTGGATCCTCTCCTGCCCCTAGGGCAGGGCCATTCTGGTGCCTAGAAACTGAGGTGGAGCTGGTATAGGAAGAACTTAAGCAAGAACCTCCTGAACAAAGGCCTGAGGCTGACTCATCTTCCCCTGAGGCTCTGCTATCATTATCAGCCCAAGACCATTAGACTTGCACTTTCTGGGTCTCTGGAACCTCAGTTCAACAAAATACATTGAGTGCTTCTTGAAGTGGCCTTTTTTGGTTGCCAAGGTCCCTCTCCAGTTGCCAATCTTGGGGCTTCCAGGTCCCTAATTTGCTCCTGTAGAGTCCAGATTTAGTGGCTCCCTGAACTCAGTCTGGTCACACCTGCTACCCTAAGAGGTGGCCAAGGTCCTCCTCCTGGAGTCTATATCAGGGATAAACTCCAGGTTCAGCCCCAGTTCCAAAGTGCACCCTTGGAGGGGAATAAACATGCTCTAATCAAAACAAAACACTTCCACATGGGAGTTTCCTGTTGGAACTTCCTGGCAGCTCCCAAGGCGGTGGTGTGATGATTATGGAAACACTCACTGAGTTTTTCTCCTCCGAGTTGTGGAGGTCAAATGACAGTGATAGTCTTCCCTTCCCCTTTCTGGACAGGGATGACTACTGCTGTTATCTGAGAGGCAACCTGAAATGGGCGGGTCAGCTCTCATCGAGGTAACCTTGTTTGCTGCCTGCCACTCCCTGCAAGGGAAGGAATTAACTGCTAACCCATCTTGGCTGAAGGCTGCATTTTCTGCTTGGAGAAATGGTGGATTCTTGGCATGAGCTATAGACAGGAGTTTAAGATCATCCTAAGCATCCTCCCCTTCCTTGTCACACACGGTTGGTGACCAAGACCTGGGACTCTCCCTACTTAGCACCTCTCTGTTGGGTATCTCTCTGTTATTGACCCGGATCAGACAGGCAATTACTACCTGGACAGTTTGAACACTCTTCATGAACTTCACTATCTTTCTTCCTTTCACTGTATCTCCCACAGACACCAATGCAATGTGACTGTGCCCTGACCCTGCTCAAGATCTTTCCATGGGTCTCCATTACCTTCCAGGTAAAGCCCCAGTTCCTTAGCTCAGCAGACAGTGGGCTCACCTGCCTCTACATCTCAATTTTCCCTTCCCCACCCATGTTTCGTCATCCAAACTGGAAAGCCCTCTTTATACTGCAGTGTGACCCTGAATAGGTCTTTCCTACAACCATATTCAGGATTTGTTTACTAGTGTTACTTTACAAAGAACCATGAATGAAACAGCTTAAACAGCAGAAAATTATTGTTTTGTAGTGTTATAGTCCAAGGTCAAGGTTTGAGGGGCATGTTTCTCCTGAGGGCTTTAGGGTAGGCCTATCCTGGGCCTCTGTCCTAGGCTGGCTTCTGGTGGTGGTTGGCAGTCTTTGGCTTCTCATCTGTAGGGGTGTATCTTCTGAACTCTGCTTTCAGCTCCACATGACATTTTTATGTGCATGTTTATGTACAATTCACCCTTTTATAAGACACCAGTCCTATTTGATTACTCTGATTACTTCATTTTACCTGGATTCCCTCTATGTCTTTTCTTCAAATAAGGTCATATTCTGAAGTCTTGGAGGTGTGGACTTTAATACATGAATGGAGCAAGGGGACATAAATAACCTATAACACTTTCCATTTAAGACTTTTTGGGTTGGTGAGATGGCTCAGTGGGTAAAGGTACCTACTGCCAAGACTGATGACCTGAGTTCAATCCTCGGGACCCACATGATGGAAGGAGAGATCTGACTCTCTCAAATTATCTTCTGACCACTTATGCACTGTGACACACGTGTACCACTCCCTACCTCCAAAAAGTAAAATAAATAAAAATGAACTTTTAAATGTATCAAAAACAGTCTTCTCTTTTCTAACCTTTCCACTGTCCTCTTACTGTCCTGGGAAGGCCAGGCTGCCTCCTTTTGTGTGCCTTGAATCTATAAAAAAGACCACAGAGGACCTAGGCCCTGGCCATTAGTCTATGTCATGTTTCTTTTACTTATTAGACTTTAAAATAAGGAGAAGACTTTATTTCTCTGTATCCTCAGGACCCAGGACAATGCCAAACACAGCACAGGAGCTCAGTGTCTGTTTGCTGGATCATTCAGTGCCTGAATGCAGGAGGCTTTTAGAGAAGTGAGTTGGCTCATGTTTCTCCTACCCAGTTCTCTCTAGGGTCTCCTAATTTGTCTCTGTGGTGTCTGTCTGGTCTCCCTCTGACAATCCCAATTCAGGCTGTGCTTTTTGTATGATTACAAAACTCACAGTTTTATTCCTCAGAGTCAGAGAAGATGCTCAGTATTTGCTTGCTGGATGAATGAAGGACTACATAAACGAATTTCATACACATCCACGGGCACACACACTCATAGGATTGCCTTATGCAGTGATGGAGGCCAAGTTCTACCACCTGCTGTCTGCAAGCTGAAGAAGTAGGGAACCTGGTGATATAATTCAGTCTGGGTTTGAAGACCTAAGAACTGGGGGAAAGAGATACCAGAACACTGATGAAAGACCCAGTGTTCAAAGGTCCAAGAGCCAGAAGCTCTTACATCTGAAGGCAGGAAAAAAATGGGTGCCTTACCTCAGAAAGACAGAACTTCTGCTTTTCCTCTGTGTCTTTGGTCTACCCAGGTCCTCTGTGGATCAGATGGTGCCTACCCACATTGGTAAGGGCAGATCTTTTTTATTCCATCTGCTACTGCAAATGCTAGACTCATCTGGAAATATGCTCCTAGACACAACCAGAAATAATGTTTCACCAGTTATCTGGGCCCAGCTAAGCTACTTTTAAGTCACATTAGCCAATATAATGTCATTGATAGAGAAAATGTCTATAAGCAGAGGCTGTATTTAAAATAGTTAATAAGGGCTGGGCGTGGTGGCACACGCTTTTAATCCCAGCATTTGGGAGGCAGAGGCAGGTGGATCATCTGTGAGTTTGAGGCCAGCCTGGTCTACAGAGTGAGTTCCAGGCAGCTGGAGCTACAGGGAGACCCTGTCTCAAAAAGACTCCCCCCCCTCAAAAAGAAAAAGTAAATAATTGCTGAGCATGGTGGTGTACACCTTTAATCCTAGCACTCAGGAGGCAGAGGCAGGTAGATCTTTGTGAGGCCAGCCTGGTCTACATAGTAAGCTCCAGGCCAGCTAGGGTTATAGGGAGACTCTGTCTCAAACAAAACAAAATAAAACAAAAACAAATAAACAAAAGAACACCTAAAATATTAATAATTGATTAATCAGAGCTAACCAATCAAACAACATACACCAAACGGTTTCCAGCAATTGGTGAAGAATGTGGTAATCCTGAGAGTAGGCTATAAAACTGAATAGACTATGTGTCAGGCACAGCCTCCAATGACCCTTAACCTGGTGTCAGATTATGTTCTACAGTGATGTAGTTTGAATGTGAGACATCCCCCATAGGCGCATGTGTTTGAACACTTGGACCCTAGTTGAAGATACAGTTTAAGAAGGCTGTGCAACCTTTAGAACATGTTGCCTTGATGTAGGAAGTGAGTCACTGGGGCAGGTCTTGAGGTTTGATTGCCTAGCCCTGCTTCCTGTCTGTTTCTGCTTCCTGACCCAGGATGATCAGCCACCTGAGGCTCCTGCTGCCATGGCTTCCCTGCCGTGATGTATAGCACCTATCTTTTAAATTGTGAGACAAAAATTAAACCCTCCTCCCTTGTTTCTTGTCAGATATTTGGTCACAATAATGAAAAAAGTAACTAATAACATGTCGTAAAAGAGAAATTGTTCAAGTAGGCTTAATATAATCACATGAACCCATTAAAAGTGAAATATTCTGTCTGGTTGGTAATAGAGTCAAGGGAATGCAGAGCATGAGAGGAACTTAACTCAGCTCTGCTACCTTGAAGGAGGAGCCTTTTTAAAATTTGTTTTTATTGAATTTTTGTGTATTTCATATAGAACATCTCAATCAATCTCAATCATCTTTATACCCTCATCCCCCACTGGCACCCTCCCGTAGACCCCACCCCCGACTGGAATTCATACACTCTGTCATTTGTGTTAAGGCCTATTGTGTCGTTAGTGCCCCCAGATGTTCCTCAGTGCAGTTCATCTACTGAGGTCTAGTCAGCTTACCTAGAGCTCCTCACTTTAGGAAGATCAGCTCTTCTTCACCCAGCAGTAATCAGTTGCCAATATTTCTTCAGCTAAAATTGGGATCTGCTGTCCTTTTCCCCAATTCTGTGTTGAGTTTTTGTCTGCTTGAGTTTGCATGGGACTTGTGTATACTGACACCATTGCTGTAGATTCATATGATCAGGGTCCCAGGAGCTTGTAGGACTCTATTTCCATATAGTCATGCACCTCCTCCTTGGTTCTTACAATCTTTCTGGCCCCTCTTCAGAAATGGTCCCTGAGCCCTGGGTGGGTGAAGTTTATTTTAATATAGGAGTCTTGTCCAAGGATCAGCATTCTGCAGATTCTTAATCTCTATGCTTTGGCCATTTGTAACCTTTTGTGTTCCTGGTCCTCTGTTGTATGAGGGAGCTTCATTAATGAAAGTTGAGAGCTTTAACATCCAGAATATATAAAGAACTCAAAAAACAAAGAATCAAGAAAACAAGTGACCCAATTAAAAAATGGGCTAAGGATCTGAACAGAGAGTTTGCAAAAGAAGAAATAAAGATGGATGAGATACATCTTAAAAAGTATTCAACATTGTTAGTAATTAGGGAAATGCAAATTAAAACCAATTTAAGATTTCATCTTACCCCAGTCAGAATGGCTAAGATCAAGAGAACAAATGATACCAAATGTTGGAGAGGATGTGGGGAAAGGGGAACACTCATCCACTGCTGGTGGGACTGCAAACTCATGCAACCTCCCTGGAAAACAGTGTGGAGAACTCTTAAAAAACTAAAAATGAACCTACCATTTGACCCGGTTATACCACTCCTTGACATATACCCAAAGGATTCATCCTATTGTAGAGACACTTGTACATTCATATTTGTTGATGCTCTTTTCACAATAGCTAAGAGATGGAAGCAACCTAAGTGTCCCTCAACTGATGAGTGGCTAATGAAAATGTGGTTCATTTACACAATGGAGTTCTCAGCACTACAGAAAAATGAAATCATGAGATTTGCAGGTAAATGGATGGAGCTAGAAAAAGGAGGAACTTTTTTTAATTGAATTTTTGCAATTATCATACAATATAATTTAATGATATTTAGATCCCTTCCCCTATCCATACCTTCCCCCCACCCCCCACAATTTAATGTACATATGTATGCCTATAGAGTCCTATTTGTGTCCCCAAATGTCCTTCAGTGACAGTTCATCCACTGGGTTCACCAAGTGTCCCATCCCTGTAAGACACTATCTTTCCCCCTCTGAACAGTCATCAGTTGCCAAAAGTTCCTTAGGTTGTGTTGGGGTTTCTTAACTACTTCCCTCATGACTATGCTGGAATTCTGACTGGTTTGCACTTTCATAGGACTTGTACATGCTGTCACCATTGTTGTGAGTTCATATGAGTTACTGACCAGCTGTCTGGAAGACCCTATTTCCTTATGGTCATCCACCCCCTCCTGCTCTTACAATCTTTCTGCCTCCTCTTCTGCAATGATCCCTGAGCCTTGGGAGGCAGAGGGTTGAAATAGGTGTCCTAATCAGGGATAAGCACTCTGTGGCCTCTTGTTCTCTGCACATTGGCCAATTGTAGGTGTCTGTGCTAATCACCATCTGCTGCATAAGGAAATTTCTCTGGTGAGAGTGAGCGATGTATTCATCCTATATGTAGAGGTTGCACTGAAGATGTACCACTTAGGATTCAGTGTCTTACAAACACTTATTCTCTGCATTTGACCAGTTCTGGAACTCTGATATAGTCTCTCTCCATCTGTTGCAAAAAGAAATTTCTTTAATGAGGGGTAAAAGGTATACTTGTCTGTAAATATGAGGATGCATATTTAGAATAAAGCAAGAAATTACGTTGGTCTAGGGATGTGGTAAAAGTAGATTTTTTTTTTCCAGGATCTATGACTAGAGAGAAGTTTCTAGAAGAGAAACCAGCAAGGAAACAGAGACACTGATTTTACAGCTGCAAGAAACAGAACAGAATTTAGCCATCAACCCAAGATAGCTTCACTAGCCTCAAAGAACATTTCCCATAGCCTCTAAAAAGGCCCAGTTGCCTGACACCTTGACTTTAGTCTGTGGACTCTAGGCGGACAACCCAGTTAAGCCCCCTTGAACTTGGATGCAACAGATCATGAATAGGTATTAAGTCAACAAATATTTGAAAATTCTTTTACGGCAATAAAAAATAAATACAAAGGATGAGAAGTATTAAAAATTAACTTGAAAACAAGAAGAAAATGCCAACATGCTACCAGTGGCTCCCTTTGCTGATGTGTTCTTTATTGTACTTTGTTAGGTCCTTTATAATATGTATTCCCTAATCTTATGATAAGCAAATAGTGTGTTGTCTCGGGCTTCTTTCTTATTAAGAGCTAGATTTCTTTTTCTTTTTAATTTTTTTAAACTTAAAAAACATTTATTATTTTTATTTTATGTGTATGTATGTATTGCCTGCATGTAGGTAAGTGCACCCATGTTGTGCAATGCCTGCTGAGGTCAGAAGAAGCTGTTGGATCCCCTGGGACTAGAGTTATGAACAGTTGTTAGCTGCCATGTGAGTGCTGGGATTTGAACCTGGGACTTCTGCACGAACAGCCAGTGTTCTTAACTGCTGAGCCATCTCTCCAGCCCCAAGAGCTAGATTTCTTAAAGACAGAGGCTGCTTGATCTTTCTGGGTTGGTCAATAGATATTTTAACACACAAATTCAGCTTTCTAAGCTCACATGTCTTTCCATCTCTAACCACAATCTTTAATCCTAACAATACCAGTAAAAATTTAAGCAGCATTGTGTCCAAGTGTTAGGCGTGGAAGCTGCGATCTTATGCAGCTGGGTAACCTGACTGGAGATCTCACACTAGTCCATGGGAGCCTCCCAATCACACCCACACTGGTTTGGTGTCTACCAAACCCCATGACTCTCATTACTTGTCACCCAGTCTCCCTTTCCAGGCTCGGTAGGAATTCTCCACTGCAGTAGAGTGGAATTCCTTGTGAGAGACCCTCCTGGAAATAAACGTGACAATCCTTCCCAGTGAGGACTCATATCTGCTCCCGTGGTTCACTTTGTCGAGGAGAAGTGCCAACAAATGCTGCTCTTTAACTTCAGATTCTGCTCAGTGGCATTGCTGATGCTACTCTATCCAATAAGGACCAAGGAGCTAGGCAGCCTGGGACAAATGAGCTGTGTCTTCCACATGCCCAAGTTTTCCTGGTATCTTTACAGCTGCGGAGTAGCCAGCTGTGTGAGCTGGATGGCCCTGGAAGACCCTGTGCATACTCAGAGAGTGCAAGCACCACTCCCTGACTCACCACAACTCTATGCCTCTGTTTATAACAGATTTTAAACAATTCTCATGCTGTCGACAACCCCCTGCAAAAAGGCAGCTGCGAACCTCTCCTTCCGGAGCTGACATCCCTGTTTAGAGAGGGACATCCGGGTTTTTCATTTTCCTCTCTCTCCTTTAAAGTGAGATTTGAAAACACCATTGAGCTCTCCCAGTCCTGGGCCAAAGCAAGCCTTTTATCATGAGAGACCCAGCAAGAAGCGTTTGGAGAGTCTACTTCCTGCCCAGAGAGGAAGTAGCTAGGTCTTGACCTCGGACATACTCTCATTTCCAATCATTTTCCAGCCTGGAATGCAGTGATTCAGTTTCCATTTATAAAGTGAAATTAGTGTCTGTAGAATACTCTGCATAGGGGAGGAGGGTAGGAAGGAGGAAATGAGAGCCTCTTGCAAACAATTCTCCCCTGTTTAGCTTGGAGTTGGCTCTGGAGGGGAAGGATTTCCTTATGTTCAAGGTGTTAGCAACTTCTCTCAGGAAAGGCCCTGTTTTCTCTTCTGCAGCTGAAAAATAAAAAAGTGCCACAGATGCCACATGACTCTGCAGAGGCTTGGCTATAGTAGACTCCAGTGTTTCTAGAGCTCTATATACTTTGAGAAGAGTGTCTCACATATTATCTCAGCAGATCCTCAAAACACCTCTGGGAGGGAAGCAGGCAGGGCATTGTTGTCCTCATTTAACTTTCTGTGCAGAAAGTGTGTTAATTTTGAGATCATCTATGAAAGTGCTTCCTCCTCCTCCCCCTCCTCCCCCCCTCCTCTTCCTCCTCCTTGTCCTCTTCCTCCTCCTCCTCCTCCTCCTCCTCCTCTTCTTTTTTCCCTCAGTCAAGGCGATAGTGACAACCTAGAAGAGTCAGGAGGCTTGGATTCTGATCTTTGATGGGCCACCATCTCCCTGTGTGACTCTCTGGATCTTGACTTATCACCTGCAACACAGGACAACGAGACAGAGTCCTTGGGAATGAGTAGAGGACACCTGTGAGGAGATAGGATGGATGGTTTGAGAATAATTTTGTAACCTAAGTTCTTGGTTCTAGAGGAGCATCTTTGTGAAACTCTGGAGGAGTCCTTAGACAGCTAGGGAACAAGCCATAGGGACCCACTCATTCCTAAGGCTCAGGTGACCAAGGGGCTCATAGCCAAATATACCCTTCAGTGCACAGGGGTAGGCTAATAGGAACCAGGGTTTTGAACCCAAGGGCCAGGAGATGGTCCTGCCCTGCTTTCAAGGACATATGCCATGATGGGTGAAGATGGTAGCAGATGAAAGTGCTCTGGGGAATAGGTGGTGCTGGGTATACTAAGCAAGTGGCTCAGATGTACAGAAGTGCAAAGAGACCACCAAGGAAAGCTATCCTTGAACCCTCTTGCAGGGATGAACTTGAGCTTAAGAAAGGATTTTAGAAGGGTAGGTCTCCAGACCCCACTGAGGCCTGTGGTATAAAGAAACTTTCCTAGGCACTGCTGTTAATCAGTGATGGATTCAGGATTGTGAGAACTTTCATCAGTCTCCTGATTCTGTATGCTCCTGTCCCTAGCCCTGCCAAAATGAGAGTGTTGTGCTTCTCTGGTGTGCATTCACCCCTGCAGAAGGATGTCCGAAGTTCCTCTGGAGCTTTTCATATGCCGCTAATACCATCATCAAAAGGCCAGGCCTGGCAGGAGCACAGGCAATCCCTGTAGGTGGGCTTGGGGAGACTATGGACTTGAGCCATCTTGAAGGGTGAGTATAAGGCTATAGGAGGATTCAAGGACTGAAAGGCATTATAGTCTCGTGTTGCTTCATTATGAAACCAAGATATTCTCAGTATCTTAGTAAAGGACATGGAAGGAAATGGCAGGAAATGACATTTGTAGTGGAATAGAGGGGTGCATCATAGACCACTTAAGAGCTTGTACTTTCTCCTACAGACATGGTGGTGATTTACAATCCTCACTTCTGGAAACCTGTGGTAGATTCATAGAAAGGGGAGAGGGTTAAGGCAGAAAGCCCAGCACAAGATGTGGGAATAATATTGGGGAGTGTCCTAGTTACTTTTTCTGTTACTGTGATAAACACCATGACCAAAAGAAACTTGGGGGAGGAAAGGGTTTATTTCATTTTACAGGTCACAATCTGTCATCAAACAAAGGCAAGGCAGAAACTCAAGACAGGAGCCTGAAGCAGACATCATGAGGAATGCTGCTTACTGACTTTCTCCTTCAGGTCTTCTCAGATAGCTTTACCAGGCCCGCCTGTCTAAGGATGGCACTGCCCACAGTGGGCTGGGTTCACATCAATTAGCAATTAAGAAAATGCTTCACAGACAATGCCAAGAGGCCAGTCTGATGTAGGAAATTCTTCAATTGAAGTTCCTTCTTCCCAGGTGTGTCAAGTTGACAACCAAGATTAGCTATCACAGGGGGTGATGGGTAATACACATCAGCGGGAAGGAAGGGACACATTCATAATTCTAGGTATGGAGCAGGTAGCAGGTACCTTAGCATCTACTTATGCTTTGCTTCCCCCATTGGGTTATATGATGCCCTGGAGCTTGTCCAATTTCTCTCTCAATCACTGCCATCTATTGGAGACTAAGGAGGAGTTTGGAGCATCTTGTAGGTGTTTGGTTTTGAAGAAAGCTAGAATTATTCTCCAAAGACAGGGAAGAGGAGGTTTAAGCTGGGAAGAGGCATCCACTTTGAATATCTACTATCAGTGTTCAGCTTCATGAATGCAGGCCTCCTCTATCTTTTCTAGAAGAAGAGCTCATCACCATGGCATGAGAATTCCTCTATAATGTGGACACAGCCCATACCAAGTGTCTACTATATGTGCTGAAGTTCACCCACCCTTTGATCAGACCTATGGTCACTTTACTGCATGAACTTCTCACACTGAAGTCATCCTTAGCTCATCTTTGTACAGTTGTCCCAGTGTGTAATGTACACACCACACAGAGCTATCTGAATGAATTAGAGTATATTGTGCATTATGATTTATGTGGCCAGGTTGTACAGACCAATGGACCTTGAATGAATGTTGAAAAAAGTGTGAAGATGACTTACCAGAAACCATTTGCAATGCCTGGCCTCTTCTCTGCTCACTGGTAGGAACTGGGACAGGCAGCTGGTCCAAAGGACTGAGGCAGTCCCCAGCCTGTGCAGAATGTGGAAAACATCTCACCACCTCTGCTTTACCACATCCTTAGCTTAGAATTTACCTATGATTGATTGCAAGAACTGATCATTTTTATTAATTACTTTTGTCTTTAAATTGTAAATACAGAGGGCTAGGGATATAGCTTAATCAGTAAAGTACTTGCTGCACAAGCAAGAGGATTTTGGTTTAATCCTTTGAACCCATGTAAAAAACTGAGAGTGGTGGGGCATGCTTATAAATCCAGCACTCGGGAGGCAAAGACAGAAAAATCCTTGATGGGCTTGGCCAGCCAGCCACACCTAATGGTTGTGCCCCAGGTCCCAGTGAGAGACCCTGCCTCAATTAACAAGGTGAATAGTTCCTGAGGGATGGCAGTCAAAGTTGACTTCTGGCCTCCACATACATTCACATGTGTGTGTGCATCTGCACAACTTCACCACATAAACACACACATACACACAGTATATACAATGGAAAGTTTCCCAATCCATTAGAGAGGGCCAGAAGCACTTTCTGAAGTCACAAAACATTTGAATGACAGATGTGCTCCATTTTATTCCTAAAAAACTAGAAAATAAATATCTCTACTTCTATGTGACTATTTGTGCAACTGAATGCCTTTTGCAGAAAGTTCCTGCAAGGATACATCATTGAAGCTCTGAATTGTGAGTCATCCATGCCTGTGCGTGGGCTTCAGTGTGTTCACCAGTTCTCTAAATATATACATATATTTCTGGAATGTCACATCTGGCTCATAGAATATATCCATTTTCAACATTATTAGATGTTGGCAGCTTGTTCTCCAATGTGGTTGCATGCATTTGCAACACTGTAATTTAGTTCTCCTTGCTCCAAATCTTCACCAACACTTGATATTATCAGGGTTTTAAATTCTTGCCAGATGCACAGATGTGAAATGTTATACTCTCTTGTTTTTGCTTAAGAAGTGCCACTTGAGGGGCTGAGAGGATAGCTCAGTGGGTAAAAGCACTTGTCACACAAGTATCAGGTCCTGAGTTCAAATCCCCAGAACCCATGTAAAGTTGAACAGATAGCATGTGTCTGTAGTCCCCATGTTTCCATGATGAGATGGGAAGCAGAGACAGAAGAATCCCTGGAAGCTCATGGGACAGCCAGGCTGGCATGCACAGAGACAAACAATGAGGAGACCCTGTCTCAAACAGGTTAAAGGCGAGAACCAATATATAAGGTTGTCCTCTGACCCCTACAAGTGCACCTTGGCATGCGTGCCATATACTCACATACACATATCATACACATCACACGCGCGCGCACACACACACACACACACACACACACACACCATTTCACCATTTGATTGAATCCCTCTTTTATTCACAGTGCACACATGCCACATAGAGGTGTTGTTCCATAGATGTGCCTAATGGGAGATAATTACTAACCTTTCAGTTGGGCGTAGTGGCACACATCCATGCCAGTACTCAGGAGGTGAAGGCAGGAGGAAATGAGTTCCATCGCAGTCTGAGCTATGCAGCAAGGTCCTGCCTCAAAAAAACCCTCCTATTTAATTAATTAAAAATAAATAATAAAAACCACTTGCTCTTTCTGAGTGATTGCTTATACTGGAATCTTTCATGTGGTCTTTTCACAAATTATTTCACAATGTAAAAACCTATAGAAGGAACATCTATTATTTTATTTTTTATGAATGTATTGCCTGCATGTGTGTAAGTAAGTGTACCTGTGTTACACATTGTCCACAGAGATCAGAAGAGGGCATCAGATTCCCTGGAACTGGAGTTACAGATGGTTGTTAGCTGCCATGTGGGCGCTGGGAATTGAGCCCTTATTTATTTTTGAGACAGGGTCCCAATATGTAGCCCTGGAACTTGATATGTAGATCAGGCTGGCCTCAAACTCAGAGAGATTCACCTGCCTCTGCCTTCTGAGTGCTGGGATTAAAGGTGTGTACCACCATACTCTGCCCCAAAATTATTAATCCTACTGGGCAACTGTCTTATTTGTTCATTTGGTTAACAAAATATTGTGTGACTAAAGGGATGATTTCAAGCTTCCTTAAAGGGGCAGCATCTGATGCCCATTGGATGGTCACCTGTATCAGTCACCCCTTCCTGATAATAATCCTGCTTCCCATGAGAAATACCTTTCCTAGAATGTACGGTCTTGCTGGAAATCCAGGTCAAAGTCTATGGATGCCTATAAGCTGTCTTTTTTCCCCATTGTTCCAGTATAGCAGGGGACATTGAGCCAGGCCACCTCCCAGAACTTCAAACTTCAGTGACTCTTGAGTGAGTGGGTTCAGGTGAAACGGAATAAGTTGCAGATCCTGGTGGGCAATGTGGGGTGGGCCAGCCTGACCAGGCTGCCTCACTGGACACAAGTTATTGTCTGTCTTGCCTCCTATTCTGAGCCTGCACGCTCCCCGGACTCATTCCCCAGCTACCTGTCCTTTGTGTGAAGCTCTTGGCAATCTCTAACTAAGTCCCTTTGGTTTAAGTTGGTTTCCATGGCTCATTGGAGGACTGCTCACTGATACAGAAGGATGAGTGTGTTTTTACCACTGGGGATGGGCTCCTCAATTGTGTGGTGGGCAGGCAAACCAAGGTTTCACCCAGGAGGGAGCAGGAACATGACCTCAGGTCTCTTTTTCCTCCCGTTTCCACCACCAATTCTTTTTCTGAAATTGCCAAGGCTTCCTGAAGGCTTCTAAGCCAGGCCCCTTGACCTCTGTTTCCCCTTTTCTAGGCTCTGATCCTTGCTCTAAACTCTAGGATTCTGGGGTTTCCATTCAGCCTCCCTGTCCACCCTGTTGGCCTCACCATTCCTGGATGCCCATCCTGCCTGAACAAAGCCAGGACCCTCCTGCCAGAGTGCCCTGTTGCCACCCGAGGCTGTGGGAGATGGCTGCCCATTTCCGCTCAGCACGTGTGTGTTTATGTCCTGTCCCTCCAACCCCACACTCCTCCTGGCCCATTGGCTTCCCAAGCATTTATCAGGGAATGTGTATGTTTTTCTTGTGTGGGATTTGAAATGATTTCTTTAAACAAGGTCTAAACTGGGATTGATTTCCTCTCTTTATTTAGAGTGGTTTGTTTTGTAATATGGTTCTTTTAACAATCCAAATTGTGGGAACTGAAGAGAAAAAAAGAGAATTTTCTGACTTCATATAAATACAAATTACTTTATCTGCCTTTGAAGACTTCCATGTCTTTTCCTTGAAAAGGCTGGAGCCAAATTCTTTGGGGGGCCTTCTTGTCAGAACTCTTATGAAGAGTACGATAGTCGCTCTGAGATTTCCAGGCCAGGCTGGGAATGGGAAATGAGTCTGGCTTTTTACAGTGCCTTCTACTTTTCAAAGTGCAATCATTTCCATTCATCAGATCTTCACAACATAAAACTTCCTTTAATTTGATCTTCATAACAACCACAAGAGGTAAAAAGGGACACAAAACCACTCCAGGCAATGGAGGAGGCTTTGACTTACTGGGGGGTTGGGGGGTGGCTGGCCTGGGTCTCACTAAATAGCTCAGTCACTTGGAAGTATGTTTAAAAATTTATGTATACTTACTATGTGCCAGGTTCTAAGTTAGAAGCAACCACGACATAAACTTTAAGCTTTTTCACATACTAGTTGAACTATCTTGCCTCTGATACTTTGCAGGTTGCAGTTCGCCTGCTTTTACTTGTAGGCTGCCCATGATGGGGATCTCATTACCTAAGATGATGGTAGACCATTTCAATGTGAGTGGCTCACATTGCTGGAATCCTTCTTTACAGAGAGCTGAAATCGTTTCCTGTCTGTATCACCATGCTGCCTGGCATATTCTTACGTCTCTACGGCATACACAGCCGGGTCCCCATCCCATCCTCTCTTCTCTGGTGGGAGCAATCTTTGCTCTATGTATGAGCTGGGACTGAGCTCCAGCTTGGTGTTGATTTACCCTTCAGGTCCTCTATCACAGGGATGACCTGACTAGCCCATCCTGGGGCAGGAACTTCTCATCCTTTATTCTGTATATAACAACTTAATGTGGCATTTAGCTGACTTAGCCTACTTTGAGTTTTTTAATCCCTGCTGACCTACATGGGGCCCATGCTACCAAGAAGCCTCCATTATTCTTCTTATACCTTCTCCCTGTCTCTCAGGCTGGATGGAGGAGCTGGAGTTCATGTGTAGAGCTGACTTTGTTGACATCTGTCACCCAGTCTTTGCAGGGTCTGTGGATCCTGACTCCATGGTTGCTGAAGGTTGCATTTCACCCAAATGTGTTTCACCCTCATATTGGACCATCCTACCACCCGCTTCCTTCTGTAAGTACCAAAATTCTTGCAGAGGCTGAGCCCAGGAGAGGCCCCTGGCTACTTTCTTTGGTTTATCAGCAAATGATCCTCACAGCCATGCTATTGCCCAGCATGTCCATAAAGAGAACGTGACCTACATTGTCAAATGTCTAGCTTCAGTATACGTGCATTTCTTCTACTGAATCTTCCTGATATCCCAGGCCAGGGAGCCCACGAAGAAAGAAATTAAATTAAAAATAACATTATGTGACAGTTCCTGGGGGGACAGCACTGTCCTTGCTTCCTTTCCAGGTGCTTGCCAATCACCTGTTTACTTGTATGTTCCAAATAGGGTAAGGCTGGAACTTTCTGGACCGCGATTGTGTGGGATTAAGGGATAGGAGGGTCATAGGGAAAGGGGGAAAAGTGGATCACAGCCAGAAATTGGAGAAGGCCAAAGATACAAGGTCAGTGCTTATGGAAGCTGAATCCATACCCTCTCTGTGTTCTCTCCTCCTCCTCCTCCTCCTCCTCCTCCTCCTCCTCTTCTCCTCCTCCTCTTCCTTCTCTCCCTTCCTCCTTTCCCCCTCTGCATTCATATATATATATATGCAGGTACATACGTGTGTGAGTACACATGCACATGCGTGCACATGCAAATGGAGACCAGAGGACAACCTTGGTTGACATTTGTCAGGCAGTGTCCACTTTGAGTTTCTTTGTTTGTATAGACAGGGTTTCTCACTGACCCGAAACTCATCAAGTGGGTTAGGCTGTCTGGCCAGCGAGCCCCAGGGATCCACCTGTCTCTGCCTTTTCACAGTGCACACTGATGGGCCCAACTCTTTTTTTTTTTTTTTTTTAATGTGGGCTTTGGGGAATCAAATGCAGATTCTCTTGCTTTCAAAGTAAGCACCTCATTGACTGAGACATCTCCCTAGCCCTTCCTCTTTCTTTCTTGTACATGGTTTATTTTTATTTTTTTAAATATTTTGTTATTTTTATTTTATGTGCATGAGTGTGTTGCATGTATGTAAGTGCATCTGTGTCATACAATGCCCATGGAGGTCAGAAGAAGCCATTGGATCCCCTGGAACTGGAGTTATGGATGGTCATTAGCCACCATGTGGGTGCTGGGAACCGAACCCAGGTCCTCTGCAAGAGCAGCCAGTGTTCTTAGCCCCTGAGCCATCTCTCCAGCCTCCTGTACATGGTTTCTAAATAACAATTGTGCGTGGCTGGACAATTTATGAAGGAGATAGCCTCAGTCTCCAGTTTTCATATGCCATAGTGTTAATCCCTTGTAGATATAATTTTACCATTCACACTAGCTCTTGGTAATTATGCGGGGATGTGCAGGGCAACCTAGAGCTTCTGTGCTATACCCAGCATCCCTGGTGGGCACTCAAGGCTATTCTGGAACAGGCAGGGAGCCTGTTTCACTTTGACCCTGTGGTGAGGTACAAAGGTGGAGAGTAAGGGAAGAAAGTTTGACTAAAGGGGCAAATAATTTGAGGTTGCTGCATCATGTCTGGAGCTCTTTCCTGTCACTGGAACACTGTGTCAACTCCGTTGGTTCTGGTATTTCTGTACTCAGCTTCTTGAGACTGTTCTTGGACCAGCTTTTGCTATCAGGCAAGCCCTCCCTGCAGAACGCACCTTCTTTTGAACTTGGTCACCTGTTTATTTTGGGATTGAAAACTAGAAAGTTAGAATTCCCTAAAGCCACAGACTTAGGTCCTTCTTTTCAATAATATCTTGTGGAGCTTATGAAGGGAAGGCTTAGGAAATGCCCCTGGGGGAAGAACTTGACAGCGCGTTTCATCCCACCCTCTCATGTTACTGACAGGCAACTCTGGGTTGAAAGAAGAGAGAGCAATTTAATGAAGGTCACTCATGTTTTCATTCCTGTGTGTTCATTCTCAAGAACATTCTGTGTGTGGCATTTTGTAGGAAGTGAAGCAACCCAAGAAAATCACATGATGTTTTACTATACACAGCCTCAAGTTACAATTCCAAGAAGTTGTATGAAGATGTTGGAAGCAGCTGTTAGGAATCCCATCTCCATGTCAAGTGCAGAATTGAATTAAAGACCATTTGTTATGGAATTGGAGTGAGGCCAAGAAGAGTCAACATTGCTTGACCAACAACAAAGGCAGAGAAGGTTCTTGAGGTGTCCCAGAGATCAGCAGTATGCCCTTGGGTCATCCCCTGCAATGATGTCCCAACTGCAGATGGTGTATAGCTCAGTGCTAGAGTGCCTGCCCAGCAAAAACTAGGCTGGGGGTTCCATTCCTAGCCCCTTCCCCCTTCTGGGTTAAATATATTCCATGGTGCATGTGCATGCCTGTCTCATGTGAGTCTCATGCATAGTCAGTGCTCAGAAAGGTGACTATACTGCCACTTTAACACAGGGTTTCTAAGCCCTACTCCTGTTGTCATGGGTGCTGTCCTGTGCACTGTAGGATGTTTGATGCATCATTGGCTCCTACATACCAGATGACAATAGTTACTTTTAATTATCCACTTGATTCTATCTAGAATCACCTGGAAAGAGAGACTCAGTGAGGGACTTTCTAGATCAAGTTGGCCTATGGTATGTCTATGGGGGATTGTTTTGATTACCCATTAACTTATATGGGAAGACCCAGCCTACTGTGGGGGGGGCACCATTCCCTAGGCTGGTGGTCTTGAACTGCATAAGTGTGAAAAGGAAACTGAGTACAGACAGCATGCATGGATTTATTTCTCTCTGCTCTTGACTATGGATGTACTACCTGACTGAAGTTTCTGCTGCCTTGATTTCCCTGCTATGATAGACCACAACTGGGAATTGTAAGCTAAAATAAATCCTTTCACCCCCAAGTTGCTTTTTGTTGGGGTATTTTATCACAGCAATAGGAAATGAAACTAGAACAATACCCCAAGTCATAATGCTGAAAATATATCCTCAAACATTATCAGTTCTCTGGACCTGTAATTCCCCCCTCCCTCCCACCACTTAGCTTCAGTAGAAAATCTCTACCCTAGAATTACCTAACATGCCCAAGACAGTGCCTGCTGTCATCATGCTGTGGAAGAAAATGAATTTTGAATTAGACTGATATAAGTTTAGATTCAGGCTACCACTTACTACTATACTGCCTTGGGCAAGAACCTTCATCAAATCTAGCTGTATTTTTTCATCCATAAGATGGGCATAGTGTTAGCTCCCCCTGTTGACAGTCATCAAAGGAAGTGGTGTATAGGACTGTGTCTGGCTGGGAGAAGACGTTCACTTCTGCACCTTCCCTGTGCTTCCCTCAATCACGTGCAGGCGTTAAATCTCCCACACTTACTGACACTGCACAGAACAGGACGTCAGGACACCTAAGTCTGAAGATTCAAAGCGAAACTAGATCCAAAACATTTGGAATCTTGACTTTTTATTCTAGTTTTTGAAATATTACTGCCATTGTTCAAAAACAAGTGTTTTTATCTGGTGTTCACTTGCTTAAAAATACTTGGTAACTTTCCCCCATCTAGTTATGTACATAATCACTTTCCAGTGTGATTCTTCCACCTTTTAACAAATTGCTGTGCCATCTGATTTAAGTTTAATCCTCATACAAGTCAGGTCATGCTTTGCCCACTTTTGAGAGAAAATGAATCCCACAGAGGGGAAGTGAGTTCATTAAGGCTATACCACAAGTCAGTGGCTTGCTTGGCACAGAGCCCAGTTAGCTAGCTCCCGAGATACTCTCTGTTTCCTGGTGCTGCAGGCAGCAGCTGTGGTGGCATGTGTGAGGTAGCTGTGGTGGAGGTGAGGTGTTGAGAAGGAGAGAGAGGAAGGGGCTGTAGATTAGCTTGCTAAAGCTGTTGTGACCAAGAAGCACAGAATGGGTGATCTGAACAGTATAAATCCACATCTTGAAATTCTGGAGGCTGGAAGTCCAAGATTGAGCTATGGGCAGAGTGACTTTCCCTGA
Organism: Nannospalax galili; assembly: GCF_000622305.1. Lineage (NCBI taxonomy): Eukaryota > Metazoa > Chordata > Mammalia > Rodentia > Spalacidae > Nannospalax > Nannospalax galili. The sequence continues at coordinate 1,538,352 of NW_008343573.1, read as the reverse complement.
GGTCTCTTTCCTCAGTTTGCAGAAGGTGCCTTCTTGCTGTGCCTTGAAATCTTTGCTCTGAACACATCTAGGTCCAAATGTCCACTGTTTAGTTAAGCACACCTGTCATATTGGGTTAGGAGTCACTGTAATTTAGGATTATTTTAAGGAGCTATCTCCAAATTCAGTCACATTGTGAGATATGGAGGGGGCATTTAGGACTTCATTAGTCAGTGTCTAATGGGAAAGGGAGACATTGGGGGAGAACTATAAAGGAGCATGGGGCTGAGGAAAAATGCTGAGTAGAAAAGGTAGGATACCCCCTTATCTAGAGAGGGTATGTGCCAGTACCCCCAAGGGATGCCTAAAACTGCAAATAGTGCCAAGCCCTATGTATCCCACACAAACATGCCTACCCCAAAGTTTAATTCATAAGTTAGGCATGGTAAGAGATTAACAATGACTGATAATAAAATAGACCAATTATAAAAATATGCTGCACAAACAAGCAATTGTTTGTTTCTGAAATTGTCCCTTCAATATGTTTGGATCCTCGTAGAACACAGTTAATTAAAACCCCAGAAAAATGGGGGCCACAGCATGGGAACACAGACGACATGGTGGAGGGGGCACAGGGGGCAATGCTGAGTTGATTTCCCCTTAGGTGACCTTTCTTCTCTGTGGTCTCCCACCTGCCCAGCTGCTCACCCCGCCCTCAGTTTGCTTCTTTCCGGTTTTTCACTTCTCCTACCACTCAAGCCCCCTTCCCTCTCCTTCTCCCTCTCCCTGTTTCTTTCCCTTCTTCACCTTTCCTTCCCTTTCCCTCTCTCCCTCTTTCCCTCCCTTACTCCCTCTGTACCTCGCCACAATTCTTGATTCTCTTTGGAACTTTCTCAGCCTCTCTCGACCAGAAACCAGAAATCTTGGGAGAGTTAGAGTGGGAAGCAGGGAGGAGTGTTTGTGTGCCATCATCTCAGGGAACAGATTTTCTTCCAAATCCAATGTAAATAAATGCTGCTTTGCCCACAGCAGGCACAAAAATGGGAACCATCACTACATCTGCCCCCATCTACATCTACCTCATTCCTTTCCTTCGCATGGTCTCCATCTCTGGGCCTGATGTCTCACAATGTAGAGACAAAGACAGCATGGTCGTTTTTATCTGCCATCTTGGTGAAAGGGAAAGAAGGTTACTTCCATGTGCCTATCTCCCTCCACCCACCCCTGAGTCTTAGGTGCTACCTTGACACAAACCCTGATGGAGACGTGGGGACTCGGAGGCCCAGAAAGGATTGGCACACAGCTCAGAAGTCACAGAGCTGCATCTAATGGTTCACTTATCCCCTGCTAATGTCCCTCACTGAGCCTCCTCCAGTCCCAAGACTGTAAGACCACTGCTGGTTCATTCTCTCTGCTACCCTGCCTTAGTCTGTGGCTCTAAACCTGGGCAAGTGGTCATCCACAGAGACCATGAGGGCATCTGGGACTGAGCTGGCTGCTCAGCTTACCTGGGTGAGAGTCCCAGGAATAAAGGAAGACCTGGGCCTGGGCTTGTCCAAGTGTTGAAGTTTCCCAGGGGAGGGAGAAGCACATCCTGAAGATGCTAGCAGAGATATCCTGGGAAAGGAGGCTCAGACTGGTGAGCCCAGGGAGAGTCAGGAGCAGGGAGACTGAAGTTTGGAAATTCAGGGAGGTGGGAGAGGCAGTGAAGGGTAGCTGGTATGACAAAGCACTGTGAATCAGATTATTAAGACAGCAGGCAGAATCCCGTGCTACAGTAAAGGCTAGCAGTCCTTGGCTTATAGACATACCACTTCAGACTCTGTCCTGTTGCCCCACAGACTCCTTCTCTACTCTCTATAAGGACACTGGTCACAGTAGCTTTAGGGTTCAACATATTATTCCAGATTGACCTCCTTCTTAACCAACAGGACCTGCTATACCACAACCCTGAATCCAAATAAGGCTACTTTCTGCAGTTCTGAGATAAACGCAAGTCTCACACTACCCAATTCTGTCCAGAATTTGAAGGAAGCCACACACCTGCAGGTAATAGTCCTTCTAGTAGCACAGAAAGTCGGGACTACCATATGGCCTAATACTTGGGCTGAGGGAGTGCCGTGGAACACTTTGGATTACAGAATTTTTCAAAGAGGTAACAGACCCAGCGGGCAAGACAAGCCTGCAATATCAAGTTCATCAGATCAGGAAGGCAAGGCCTAAAGGAGATGCCTGTCACCTAAAGTCACACTCAACCAGTGACAAAATGGGACCAGGTTCTGGGGGCCTGTAGGCCCCCTCCTGCTCTTGCTGACAGATTTTTGTTTCTGAAGTCCCCTCAGCAGGTCCTGGACCTCGTGGATCTGGGAGTCCTGGTGAGATCAGCCTTCAGGCCTTATGTCTGCAGTGAAAGACAGGAGGAGATGCTGACTCCATCTGTACATGACCCAGTATGATGGCTGGCTTTAAGTATCAACTTGATATAAGCTAGAGTCACCTGAGAAAAGAGTTCAATGAAGGATTGCCTACATTGGGTTCAACTGTGGGAACGTCTACGTGGGATTGACTGATTGATGTGGGAAGACCCAGACCACTGTGGGCAGCAACATTCTCTAGGCAGAGGTTCCTAAAATGTATAAAAATGGAGAAATATAGCTGAGCACAGCAAATGAGCAAGCAAGAGAGCATGCATTTCTCTCTGCTCTTGACTGTGGATGTGATGTAACAACTAGGTGCGTCAAGCTCCTGCCACTGTGACTTCCCTGCAAATGATGAACTGTAACATGGAATTATAAACTGGAATAAATTCCTTTATCTCCTAAGTTGTTTTTTGTCTGAGTGTTTTTATCAAGCAACAGAAGTGAAATTAGGACACTCAGCCTAGCCTGAACTTCTTTATTAAGGGTCAGGACAGGGATGCTGTGGCTGGGATTCAGAAACTGTAATCAATATCTTGGAGAATGAATTAGAAAGCAATGATTATTAAAGTTGACATTAAGTGAGGACTTTAAAAAAATTTTAATAACTACATGATTAGAAGAAACATTTCACTAAAGCTTTAACATATTCAGTAAGATACTCCAGAGAAAGAGTACATCTCTTTAAGTGGGTGCAAGTCTCTAG
>NW_008343573.1:1523857-1534846 GCF_000622305.1 Nannospalax galili | reverse complement strand
GGTAGCACCTTCCCATAGCCTCCCTCCCCCCACTAGAGCCCTTATACTCTGATATCCCTGTTACTGTCTGCTGTGTTGTCAGCACCCCCAGCCATTCCCCACTACTTGCCCTTCTGGTGAATCTAGGCAGCCTAACTAGAGGTCTTTGTTTTATAAGGGTCATCTGTTCCTCATCTGGCAGCAATCAGTTGTCAATATTCCTTTAGATAAGATTGGGGTCTGCTGTTCATTTTCCCAGTTCTATGCTGGGTTACTATCTGGGAGTTCCTTTAGCCACCCTGGCCAACAACTCAAAAGAGGGTATCTCCTATCTGGCATTGTTGCCTGTAATATAGAATTTGGCTATGCATATGGACTCTTAAGAAGTTATATTGGCTCCTTTAATCTTTTGTTATACTTTACTTTTGGGTGTTTAAGGCCATACAGTTGGCCCAGATAAACCAATTCATTTTTACTCTTAACGTTGTTTCAGGAGCTCTTCCTCAGGGGTCACATGGGCTTGAGAGGAGCCCATGGCTCCTTTCTTTTACCAGTTCTGCCTATGTGAAGATAAGTCAAAGGTCCTGCTCGACCATGGTTGGCTTCAATTGGAAGCATGGAAGAAATGATTTTTCTGTATTGACCCTCTTTGTAGACTGGACACTGGTTCAAGTCCATCTGGTGGGGTCTCCTCGGCCTCCTTGATCAAGAGGACAGGTGACCCACCACAATTATAGGGCATTTTGAGAGATGCTCATAAAGTATGTCTGTTAAACACCCAAGAAGGTTAGTTCCACCAGTCTGGTATTTTTAATTACTGTGTGTCATGTAGATAAATCTTGGCCAAAGACCAGTTGTTCTCAGATAAACCTTACCTAGATATATATTTCTTGACCTGCTATGTATAATTTGTCAGTAGGTTGTAGGAGTAATATGTTTCCCTCTGATTTTTCAAGACTGGCTATACATTATTTATCTCTTGCATTGTCTCACTCCAGAGAAAGTGGGTGTAAGTTTCTAGGTTCACAGTTGAATTGATACAGTTATACAATACTGAACTCAGTATAAGCCCTGTAGGACATAAAATTGAATGAATTTTTAACCTTTAAAAAAGATCCCCATTTCATTTTAGAATATATTGTTCCTTGTAGAAAGACTCATTGTTTTTGCTACTAACACTGAGATGTTGGTGCATGCATCTCTAATCTGTATGTATCTGATTATTACTAGTCATAATTGGTTGCACTTGGAGAGTCACTGGGTAGATTTCAATAGTAATGGACTTTTTGTCAACAGCAAGCCAGAGTGGACCAATGAAACTTCAGTTTCCAAGTATGAAGTCTTGTCTTTAGTCTAAAAAGCCCAACTAAACAATTTCCCATGGAGGTATGGATAGAGGGCTTCTTGGCGCCCAGGGACATGAGGGAAGGAGACTAGAAGGTTCTAACAAAGGACAAGCTAGATTTCATGAGCTAGCTGAGTGTGAGGGCACTCAGTCACCTGATATAAAGTCAGGCTGGATTGCCAGAGATTCAGTATCTAGAATAAGGGAGGTGACAATCTTACTCTGGTCTGTGCTAGTCTGTCTACTCCTGGGACACTGTTTTCAGTGGTCCATAGGGGAAAGGACAAGTCAGACCGTCCTGAGAAGACGGGAACTGGAAGAAGCAGAGAGTACAAGATCTCTCCTTTGGGAAAGTTTTGAGGGAAGCAAGGGACCTAGCATTGAGGAGAGAGCAGGAGGAGATCTGACTGCAGGGCAAGGAGGAGTTTGGTGTATGGATGGCTACCTCTTAAGGTTGTGACTTTGAGAGAGGCCAGAGTCTTGTGACACCGAGAACAACTGCTAGCAATTGTTAGATCTTATTGAATGCTGTGTGTTCTTTCCCTCACTAACTCAATTTGCATAGCAACTTAATATTAGGTAGACACCATTATCAGCAACTCCCTCCATTTAGTAGATGGGAGAAACTGAGGCACAGAGGAATAATAACTTGTTCAGGAATCTGTAAGGATTCAGGTTCCAGCAGGATGACTCTTGAGTCCCTGAGGTTGGGCAAGAAGACTCTAAGATGCTCCCCCTCCCTTTGTCCCTTGGGCTTTAGGGAGTTCCCTGCTGGGAATATTTGAGGAATAATTTACTTCCTTGTGGCTTTTAGGTCACACAACTAGACAAGACACTGCTGACTGCTTTTCCCCAGCTGTGCAGCCTGGGCACAGAGCCAGGCCGCTCTTCCAACTTCAGTGGCAGGTGCTGGCTACTGTGGTTTGGCAGCAGGGCTGCAGCTGAGAGGTACCACAAAGGCTGACCTGTGGCAGGGCAGTGGGCCTACAGAGTGCAGGCTCTGGGACCCTTCTGAAATGGATGCATGAGAGGTGGAAAGAATAGCAAGATGGTCACACAGAGGCAAAAGTCACACAGACACTGGAATCAACAGCAAGGTTGCTAGCTGTTCTTTGTCAGCAAGCCTCCCCACATTATCTACTCCTCAGGATCTAAGCATGTGCCCTGGCCTAGGAACAGACCAACCCCCTGCTTCTCAGCCACCCAAAGGACCATCTTAACCCAGTGCTTCTCAGAGATGTTCAGTGTGTAGCAAGCCAGTAGCAATAGAGGAGCGTGACATCTGGGTCCCATCACTATCTTGAGGGCTGAAGGAATCAGTTTCGTGGCAGAGCTGTGTCTCCCATAGATGCTCTACCTGAAGCCACAGAAGTGATTCCACCCTATTCCACTCCTGCATGCCTCAGGGCTAGAATACAAGTTCTACACGTCCAAACTTGGGCCCTTGGGGTCTTTTCCCTGGTGGATGTCCCTCCAGCCTGTCTTGTCTTCTATCTTCTTGGGCCAGTCAGCCCTCTGCAATCTGCTGTGATGGTCTCCTATCTGAAACAAGGTCCCCTAGCTCTACACCTGCCTGCCTTCTTCAGCCTTTGGATATTGACCTTGGGTATCACATCTCCTTTCATGCTACCCGAGCCCTTACTATGCAGCCTAGGGCCTCTGGTTGGTTGTGTTTCCTGAAGACAGAATGTTTCCTCTTGTTTTGGACTGAGAGCTGGCCTCTGCTTCCTCTGCTTAGTCACAGATGAGGGAATGGACTAGGAAAGTGGTGAGCACTAGTGGGGAGAGAGTTATACATGGAAGCTAAAATTAGCCTCAGGGCTTGTCTGAGGAAGTAGACTATGGGAGCGGTTGCTTCCAAAATGGAGATCTGGGAGAGGGTGGGGTGTCCCCATCAGCCCTATCTGACTCTAACTTCTAGGCACTTATCTCCAGCTCTAGAGCTTTGTAAACTGATCCCCATAATCTCTCAAGTCCTACCTACTTCTGACTCTTCCAGCCCAACCATGGCTGATCACCACCTGCTTTTGATCGGCATCTATCCATGCCAACAACATCTCTCTTTTATTTTTACTCTTTTAAAAATATTTTATTTATTATTTTTATTTTATGTGTATGAGTGTATTGCCTGCATGTATGTAAGTATCCTCATTTAGTACAATGCCTGTAGAGGTCAAAAAATGGTATCAAATTCCCCTGGAACTGGAGTTATGGATGATTGTTAGCTGCCATGTGGGTGCTGGGAATCAAACCCAGCTCCTCTGCAAGAGCAGCTACTGTTCTTAACCACTGAACCATCTCTTGATGATGGATGTATGATTAGATGGATTAATCTCAGTTTTTCTAATAAAAGAGAAAATGTGTCATTTCAGGTTTTATAATTTACATAAATAATTCATTATTCTGAGTTCACACCTCTTGGGACACCTACTAAGGACTTCTGTTTTTCTCTTTTGGGTGCAGGGAACAAGTAAGGTCTCCATGAGCCCCCTCAGCAAGTCCCATAACTTAACTCCCTTCCCATCACAGAGTCCCTTCCTCATGCTAGAGAATACAGACAGCCTTTGTCTGTGCATTTAGGTACCAACTGTGTGACATCATTCTACTTGGATTTTGATTTTCCAGCAGCTGCTGTCCCCATAGATAGTCCATCGTGGTGACACAGGTGTTATTGTCATCTCCACTTTACAGATAGGGGACTGTGGTGAGACGATAAAGCCAGGGAAACAACCAGGACCTGTGACTCCAACAAGCTCAATGTTCCTGTCGAGTCCAGCCCTTTCCTGGTGCAAGTGAGGCCTTCATAGACAAAAAAGATCTTCCTTTATCTTTCCCAGCCAGCTATGACCTCAATTTACGCCCCCCTCAACCAGACTATCTTTAAAAAGTATTTAGGGTTCAAAAGTCTAACATCACATTTCCCTTGTTCTTTCTGACTGAGCTATCTAGGGCTGTCTGAACCTTGCTTTGAAGGTCTGAGGCTTTATTTGAATGGTACTGAGGTATACAGTTAAAGCTCTAGGACCTGACTTTTACAGGTCCTCTGCCTTGGTGTTTTTAAGGGAGGTTATGTTGGGGGTGTGGCTCAGTGGTAGAGTGCCCACTCAGTGGAGATTTTGCTACTTCTCTTTTAGTAGGGGACACTGGGATAGGGAGAAAGGTAGAGAAAATCCTGGCTCCAAGAGCAGCAGGATACTGAACCCTATTCCTGTATGGTTCCTAAACTTGCCTGACAATATAACCTGCTTAATCAGAACTTTTATATGAGGAAGTTGAAAAATCTACATTAAAAAAGTAAAAGTACCCTTTCCCACATTTAAAAAATCTGTGTGTGTGCATGAATGTGGGTATGCATGTTCATGTGTGTAAATGTAGGCTTGGAGCACATATGAAGGTCAGAGAACAACTTCAAGTGTCAGTCTTTGCCTTCTACCTTGTTTGACACAGTATCTCTTTTGTACCATGGCATATGACAGACTAGCTGGCCCAGGAGCTCCTGAGGATTCTCCTGTCTCCACTTTCATCTTGCAGTAAGGATGTTGGAACTACAGACAAGTTCTACGGTGTCCAGCTTTACAAGGGTCTTCGTGCTTGCATGGCAAGTGTTTTATCCCCTGAGCCATCTCCCAAGCCCCCCTTGCCTACTTTTACCAGCAGAGAAAACTTAGGAGAAAGAAAACTTGAGCTGTAGACTCAGTTAATAACACCTTCTCCTTGAACTTGAGAGATTAAGTCATCCAGAGTACTGATTCATTAGGACTGAACTGTTGAGAGCCCAGAGTGTGCAGGGAAATGGCTCCAAGATGCTCATGAGCCCCACCTTTCATTTTAACGTTATCTGTTTATTATTTTACAAACACTTTCATCATACTTACTGTGAGCCTGACATTATGCTCTATAAATATTTGCTCATTTAATCTTCATGGAAGCAGGCAGAGGTCCAGTGAGGTTAGATCATATGCCCAAGGTCATGCAGTCAGAGTGGTAGAGCCGGGACTCCACTGGAGCAGTCTGGCACCAGAGTGTTTGATCTAAACCACTAAGTTCTATGTTTTTTTTAAAAAATCTCTTTTCACTTGGCCACAGAACAAACCCTCTCTTCACAATTGTGGTAAAGTAAACAACTGAACAAGCCTCATCTGAGTGATTTCAAATGCTTTGCCAGTGGGGTTCAAATGAGAGATCCTGTTTTCATGCGTGGAGTCTGCCTTGCTTTTCTCTTTTGATGAAGAAACACGCCTATTGCAATGACAATCCCAAATGCAGTGTGGAAGCTTTAAAGAGCAGGTTCTGATCCCTCTGTGTCTTACCCCAAATGCTGAAATGAAGCTAAGGGCTCTGCTGATTCCTGACAGATTTGAGTCTGTGCATTTCAAATATTTCAGACCAGCTTGGGAACAAATGCACGATATTGTTTCTCTGTCTCTTGTATGGTTTATTTTTAAAGCATGCATCTGTCTGGGTTTTTTTTCCCCTTCTTTTTTTCCATTCCCAAGAAAACATAGGGGAATTGGTTTAAGGCAACTGCTCAGATGTTGGATGGCAGCTTTTGCCTGAAGGCAGTGCTGTGTGATGTTGACAGGACCTTAGCCTCTTTCCAGTCTGTGTCCCTGAAGAGTCTCCTGCTTGCTAGGGTTCCTGCATGTGGATGGAAAGGAAGACTTGAGGACCCGTATGTGTGTCCCTCCCCCAGGAGCTGTCTAGTCACCTGTGATCATTGCTGTCTTCTCAAGGAGCCCCTCTTTGGCTGAGAGAGTCCTTTGTTTCGGTGTCATGATACTACTGAGTAGTTGCTGTGAACCAGATCCTAGGCTAGACATAACTAAAAAATTACTACAAAGTAGGCACTATCTCCCTTCTGATTTTTCAGAATCAAAGAGACCAAGGCTCAGGAGGGTGGGGTCTAAGTATGCTCCAAATCCAGGGCCACCCAGCTCACGGAAGTGGAAAGGAAGAAGGCTGGTGTCTGTGTTGGACTTCTTAATTGAATCTGCCTTGTTCCTAGTACACATTCTTTTTCATCATTCTGAATCCAACACCCCTGTGTACAGGAACAAATGAACAGCTAATTTCTGTGTATAGGGCAGCGGAGGAAGAATATTTGTAGTCTGAGAACTTGCGGCTCACGATTTTCATGGAGGAGCCTAAATCCTGCTGGAAGTACAGGTGTGAAATTCAAAGTTTCCTGGGATTACATGCACACTTTCCCCGATGGCCTTCATCAGGGAAGAGCCTGTGACTCCAAACAGGTGGCTGATGCTACCACATGGCATCCTAGGGTTTCTAGTTCTTTCCCCCAAGGACCTATAGCTGAGACCTGTGGGCAGCAGAAAACAGGATAGCTCTGCTTGAATCAGCCCTGTCTTTTCCATCGCAGTGCATGGAATTTCCTTGGCCCTCATCATCACAGTGTTCTCTGACAGCAGCTGCCTTCCCCCAGGCGTGCGCCCTAGGCACCAGTGTCCCCTGGGGCTGCCAGATGACCTTTCTGAGAAATGAATCTAACTGTGCCTCATGCCTTTTGACAGCGCTTCATGGCTTTCAGGGTCAAGTTCAGAGTCATTAGCACGGAGCAGTGGTCCGTAGCAATTTGTTTTCCTGAAGTTCTCTTGGCTTACCTCATCTACCGTCTGATCCCCATGCTTTCTCTGTCCCATAATGAACTCCCCGAAACTCAAATGTACTGTATCCCTCGATGCCTCGGCGTCTCTGTATATGTTCTTCCTTGCAGGAATGCCCTGGCTACCCTGCAAGCTGGTCATCCTTATCCTTCCCTACACCTCAAATGGTCCTCACCTCCTGTGTCCCCCTAGAGGAGAACCTCATTGCTCGCCCTTATGTATCTCAAACACCCAAACAAAACTGTCACAGCACGTGTCACTGGCTGTGCAGTGATTACTCAGTTCTGTGTCCCCTGCAAGGCTAGGGTGAATCTTCACATGTGGGCACATAGCTTAGCTGTTTGTTGATAGATATATAAGTGGGCCATCGGGTACATAAAGGAGGAGTAAGTGGAATCTCTGCTGGAGAAAGGCTGCAACAATAACATGAGTTAGGAACAGGTGCAGAATTTTATATATTGTCTCATTTAGCCCTTGCAATGACCCTGGGAGGGAAGCACTGTACCTATTTTGTAGATAAGGAAACTGATCCTCATAGAGTTCAGTTCAGATTCTTCTCAGTAAATGAGAGCTCTGGTCAAACTGCCAGTGCATAAGAATCAGCTAGGGACTTATAAAGGGTCACTTTCCATTCTTGAAATTCTTTTACTAGGTCCAAAATGAGATACTAGAATCTGCATATCCAAAGCCTCCAAGGGATTCTAGGGGCAGTATGCTCTAGTACCTAATTTAGGAACAGGGCGGGATGGTGGAAACCAGAGGAATCTTCACATCCCAACTCTGCCGCTTGCCCAGGAGGACCTTCATTCTGTGAATTTGCTTGAGCTAGAATTCTGTTTCTATAAGTTGGGAACCACAACTCCACCATCACTGGGTGGCTATGAGGCCAGAACAATATAGCACTCATAAAAGGTCAGGGGTAGGAAACCTGTCCCCTTTCAGGGTCTCTGTGCTGAGCCACAGCATTCTTCTCCAGAACTTTCTGCTGGCTGCTCCTCATAGGGCTTGAGGCTTCCCACGAGCTCCCTCAGCTCTTGGTATTTTCTTACCAATGCTACTGGAGAAGAGATGCAACAACCTTCGAGATTCCTCATGCTGGCTGGGACAGAGCATCGAAGCGGCTCTAGATCCTTCTCTTGCTCACAGAAAGCACTGACTTCATTTGCTTGCTGTCTTTTCAATGTAGTCCAAGTTTTAAATATTTTATTTCTTTTTAAATTTTCATACAAAGTTGACCTTTCTGAGTACGATGAATTTAGGTGCATGTGTAGATTTGTGTAACCATCATCATAGCACACAAATGGGTGCTATGTTGACCCTTTATTGTTGTTCTTCCCCAGCACCCAAACTCCCAGTAATCACTGCTCTGCTCCTTTCTCTTCTCAATCTGGAAATATCATATATGTAGAATCATGCCATCATAATCTCTTAAGGCACTTCTTTCAATCAAACAATGTTTTTTGAGATTCATCTCAGCTGCTGAGTCTCAGCAGTCCCTTCATCTTTGTTGCTGAGCAGTATGCCAGGGATGCACCATGCTTTGGGTACCTGCTACAGGACATTGGGTTGGTTCTAGGGCTTTGTCAATAGCACTCATATACTGGTTTTTGAGTGAACAGAAACTCTCATTCCTCCTGGGGAAATAGCCAGGAGCACTGCTGCTGCTGTGTAGTAAATGCATTTTTCACTCCCTAGGAACTGTCAAACTGTTCCACAGAGTAGATGCACCAGCAGCGTGTGTGGGTTCCAGTGGCTCTGCATCCTTTTCAGGATTTTTAATTTTAGCCAGTCTTCTATGTGCATAATAGCATTACATTGTGGTTCTAATTTGCATTTTCTTAAAAGATAGTGATGTTAAACAGCTTTTCGTATGTTTTGTGACATATCTGTTCAAAATCCTTTGCCCACTCTTTGGGAGTGGGGTACTGGGGGATTGGACTCACAGCTTTGTGCATGCTGAACATATGTTTGACCACCAGGCTGTACCCATATCTCCAGCCCACTCCACCTCCTAAGGGTTCCACGACCTCCTCAAACAGCGCCATCAACTGGGGACCAAGTGTTCAAATACTCAAGCTTCTGGGGTACTTTTCTCATCCAAACCATCACAACCTTTTATTGGTTTAAGTGATGTATAGAAAACTTTCTTCTCTGTTTGTTTTCTTTTACTTAATGTAATTCTTTTTAAACATTCCCTTTAAATATGTCAATTGTCCAATGTAACTTAGGGAACACATCAGAGAAGGAAAGCTGTTATGATCAGTCATATCTTTATTGTTTCCATGGCTTTTTCTTGTTTTTCTCCTTTTGAGACATGGTCTGGTTATGTAGCCCAGGCTGGCCTGGAACTACTGCTCCAGCCTCTTGAGTGCTGAGGTGACAGGCATGAAGCCTCACTATTTGTTGCCACATGACCCTCTCCATAACTGGACAGCATGCTCCTTTAAGGCCAGTGAGACGGGTTTTCTGTACCTGTCTGAAATCTCTGATTTCCTGTCACTGGAGATTCTTTTAAGATATCCACCTACCTATGCCAGGCCTGCCCATGATAATGTCCTTTTTCATTAAGGTAAGAAAGTGATCATTTAATTGATTTATGATAGGATATTATACAGCAAAACAAAGGACATTACTAAGGAACTGATATGATCTTAGTTCCAGTCACAAAATCTTTAGGCAAAGATTTATCAATTTTCTTAATCTTTTCAAAGATTTCTGTTTTTAAATCCATTGATGTCCATTCTTATTTTTATTATTCCCTTTCTTCTTGTTTTGAGTCTGTCCTGGTTACTTTCTATTGCTGTGATTAAAAAAAAAAACAAAAAACAAAAAAAACAAAACACTGACCAAAATCAACTTGAAGAAGAAAGGGTTTATTTTATCTTACATCTCCCAGGTCACAGTTCATCACTGAGGGAAGTCAGGGCAGGAACTCAGGGCAGGAACCTAGAGACAGGAGCTGAACATAGACCACGGAGGAATTCTGCTTACTGGCTTGCTCCCCTGGCCTGTGCTCAGCCTGATTTCTTGTACAACACATGACCTCTGGCCCAGGCATGGCACTGCCCACAGTGGCCTGGGCCCTGCCACATCACTTGGAAATCAAGAAAATACCCCACATTATGGCCACAGGCCAGTCCAACGGAGGAAATTCCTTAGTTGAGGTTCTTAGGTATATCAAGTTGACAACTGCAACTATCCAGCACAGGGTCTCTTTTGTTCTTTTTTTTAAAGCCTTCAAAGGTAAAAGTTTAAATTATTAATTTGAGGTAATCCTTTTTCCCCCCTTAAACCAATATTAATGCTACAAGTTTTCCCTTCAGCTCTGTTTAGAATGCGTAACTTTAATTTTGGTTGCTGTACTGTCATTCCGTTTAATTGGAAATATTTTCTCATCCTCCTTCACACTTTCCCATTTGCCATGGGATTATTTATAAGTGCATTTTAAATTACCACATTATTAGAGATTTTCCTGTTATCTTTATGCTGTTGATTTCTCATCTAGTTCCATTCTGATCCTCAGCAAATATACTTGGTATGATTTCAATTCTTGTATGATTGTTAAGACTTTTCTTAGTGACCCGTGATGAGGTGGTACATCTTGGTGTCCCACATATGCTGGAGAAGAGTGTGTATTCTGCTGCTGTTGGATGAAGTGCTCTATAAATGCTTTCTTTTTCTTTTAGCATACTTGTTTCTGATTTTCATACAAGTATACATGGTACATCAAGCATATTCCCTCCAGTACTCCCTCCCTTCCCTTTCCTCCTCCTCCCCTCCCATCCCATCAGTCCCCTGTGCTTCCTAGACAGTTTCTCTTCTACTTTCATGCCATATATGCATTCATGGTTTTATGTGTCTATATAAAACCCAGAAACCACGAATGATATTTGTCTTTCTGAGACTAGATAATTCGCTTAACGTATGATCTTGAGTTACATCATTTTCCTGTAAATGACTGAACTTCATATTTTATGACTGAAAAAATTCTGATATATATCTATCTATATTTATATCTATCAATCTATCTACCTATATCTATCA
>NW_008343573.1:1503483-1523333 GCF_000622305.1 Nannospalax galili | reverse complement strand
TCTATCTATCATCTATCATCAATCAATCATCTATCTATCTATCTATCTATCTATCTATCTATCATCTATCTATCATCAATCAATCTATCATCTATCTATCTTCTGTATCTATCATCTATCTATCTATCTATCAATCATCTACCTATCTATCATCTATCATCTATCTATCATCTATCTATACCACATTTTCTTTATCCATTTCCCTTTTATTGGACACCTAAGTTGATTCTATAATTTAGTTACTGTGACTAGTGTATAAACATTGATGTGCCAGTGTCTCTGTGATTGTAGACTAGGAGCCCTTTGGGTAAATTTCCTGGAGTGGCAGAGCTAGATCGTAAGATAGAGCTGTTGTTAGAGAAACTGCAATACTGACTGCCATAGTGGCTGAACAAGTTTATTCCCATTAATAGATCCAGTTGGTTGGTATATTGTTCAGCTTTTCAGTCACCTTGCTGATTTCCTGTCAATGGTCCTATGCGCCACTGAGAGGCGAGCTTTGAAGCGTCCTGTCAAGATTGTTCCATGCATTCTGTCCAGACTTTATAGCTGCATTCAGCAGGCAGGTCAGGATGAAGTTGGCTTACCTTGAGTTATTCAGAGCTTCAGAACCAGTGGGGAAACATGGGGAACCCAAGCTGTATAGAGAAAGGGAGTGCTCCCAAACCCAAGAAGGGTCCAGATGTTCATGACAGAGTCCCCTTGTCTTCAAAAGCCTTCTTACAGTAGAATTCTGGGCTCAGAGGAGGCATCCCAGAGCAGACAGTACATTAGCTCAAGGGTATTTCAGGGTTGGACAGAAAAGAACAGGCTCTACAAAGACAGTGGAACAAAAAGAGGATAAACCCAGGTGCATGGACACTACTGGCTGCTCTGATGCTCATTTCTTGGGACCACAGGTGACAGGATCTGGACTCTGCCCTCTGGGTGCAGCACCTCAGTGAGCAAAGCCATAGGTCCTGTCATCGTGCCCAGGCAGTTCTTTCTGTTGGACTGAAGAGTGAGGACACCACACTTTTGTGAATGAACTTGTCCACAGCCATCCATGATGATGGCACAGAAGTCATGTCCCCACCTTCCTGGCCATTCCCCAGAGTGCCCTCCCAACCACATGGAGGTTCTCAGCCCTTTTCATTTTTTTTCCTTCCAAACCACTGTCCAGTGCCATGGCTCTGTTTCAGAGACTCTTTGATCAGTAACAACGACTTAGTGACTTGCCCAGAGTTGTCCATCCCTCAAGAGGACACTAGAGTCTCCAGAGGATAAATAAGTTACTGGTATAGAATATAGAGGGATTTTTTTTTGCTTTGTTTTTTGTTTTTGTTTTTGATGGGGTCTCATTATGTAGCCCTGACCTGGTACTTACTATGTAAACCAGGCTGGCCTTGAACTCACAGAGATCTGCCTGCCTCTGATATTTAATTTTATTTTACTATGTGTATGAATGTTTAGCCTGCATGTATATAAATGCACCACATGTGTGCAGTGCCCACAGAGACCAGAAGAAGGCGTCAGATCCTCTAGAACTGGAGTTATGGATAGTTGTTAGCTGCCATGTGGGTTCTGGGAAACAAACCCGGGTCCTCTGCAAGAGCAGCCAGTGCTCTTAACCACTGAGCTGTCTCTCCAGCTTCTGGAACTCTTATGGTCTAAAAAAATCACTCCTACTTTGGGGGGCATACCTCCTGTCCTTGCACCTTGAAAAGAGAACTAATTTAGACTGAAACATTTCCTTTCATAAGTAGTGACCTCTATGGCTACAAAAGGGATGGTACATGCCAGAGGGGTGTGAACTGAGACCAGAGTTGGGGATTTGGGACCCTGCTTGACGTTTTGGAGCATCTGCTCTGTGGGAGGTAGTCTACTAATCCCTTTTCCAGGATTGTTTTTCACAATGGCCTCATAAGATAGATATTGCAACTGTGATCTCATTTCACAGATGAGAAGACAAAGGTGCAGGGAAGCTTAATACCTGCCTGAGTTCATGCAATTAGTGCACAGGGCAGCCAGTGTACATGGCTCCTCTATTACTCCCTTGTTACAGAGCACCAGAATTCTTCTGAAATAAAAATGGTGACCTTTCACATGTTGTTTTGTTTCGTTTTCCCTTCAGGGATGCTGCATTAGTACATGGGGACTCCTTGGTGTAAGCAACCTGACAAGGTGCTTCCCCAAGCCCCTCCCTGAGTATCTTGCCCATCATGGAGGAAAGCCTTGCAGTCTGGCTTCCCTCCAAAGCCCACATCCTCCCAAGGTCTCCATACCAGAAGTGCTTCCCTGCTTAGGCAGGACAGGCTTGAGGGTGGCCCAGGGCAGGCATGACAATGGTCTAAAATTACCCAGCTGAAGGCTGTGCCCTCCACCCTTCCTGCTTTCCCCCCTGAGACTGGACAGCCCAGAGTCCTTTGTGGATCTTGGTGATTTATGTCCAAGATTGTGCTCCCAAGCCACTGGCTGCCTAGAGGACTGAGATATGACAGTGTCCAAGGAACCATAGCCTGTCCAAGCCTCTGCCCCAGAGACTACTTCCAACCCCTTCCTCCCAAGGCTTCCTCTGAGCAGATTTCAGACTCTCTCTCTTTGGGTCCACTGCCTGGCTCACTCCTGTTTATCCTCAGGATTTAGTCAGCTGTCCCCTCCAGCAGGACGCTTCTTTGCAGGCCTCCCTCCTGCATCAGTCCCAGTTGAATGCTTGTCCCACTGCTTCGTACCAGTCTGTTCAAGATCTGTCTCTTCTAGCAAAGGAACTGTGTCTTGTGTTCTGTCCTATCACTAATCACAGTGCCAAAGCATAGAACATGCTCAGTAGATGCTTGCTGAATGATTTAATTCAGGTGGAGCTATCAAGAGCAAAGATCAAATAGTATGTTTTCCTTCAAGATCAGGATGTAGTTTTATGATATTTATACATAAGAAAATTATATGGTCTTTTGTATGCTCTGTTTTAGGGTTTTCTACCCCTCAGCTGTTTCTGTGAGTGTCTAAACTTTCTAAATGGCAGATGAGACAATAAATCTTTAGGATGTCATTGCTGGGAAGCCTCTCAGAGGGTCTTTATTTCACAAAGAAGGAAATGGAGGCTTAGGAAGGGTCAGAAAGTGGCTAAGACTGCCCAGCCAGGGAGTGGCAGATTTGATAATATCTCATTAAGGCCGGTATGGGTCTTACGTTCTTGGGGAGACTTTTGTGATCACGGAAGGCACAGGTACTCAAATAAGAATACCTCATTAGGGTAAGTGCTCTGGGGAAAGAAGGCAGAATGAAGCCATAACAGAATGGCCAATGGAGTGCTCACCACACTGACCAGAGTAGAGAGAGGCCCTGGCAGGAGGTAAGGAAGCCCAAACTGTAGGACTTCACTGTTTGAGCCATCTTCTCAGCCCATCATCTTCTTTTTATGTTTGAATTTCTATTTTCAAACTGACATGTAACATTACATTTAATTTACACAGGGGGGCATGGTTTTGTAAGGACAAATGTGTACAGTGTATAATGATTAAATCAGGGCAATTACTATTTCCATCTCCTCCAGTCCTACTCCTGTGTGTTGCGGCTGTCCCCTCTTTAGCCTCTCCAGCCTCACAGTTCCCCTCAGGATCAGCCTGTCTTCACCCTCTACCATCCAACAAACTCCATTTCTGAAGGTGGGGATTTCTGGAAGTTCTACAGCTTTGCCAAGAGTTGGAGAACAGCTTCTGGCCGGGTCCGCTGGCTGTCCTACTTGGCCGCCTTCCTGCCCTTCTGGGCTATGTGTCCTTTCAGCCATCTGTCCAGCCTTGGCAGGTCGAGGCAGAGCCTTGTCCAGCCTGCCTCAGGGTCTCTTGCCTGAGAGAAGTGATGAATGCGCTGAGGGATTAGCCTAAAACTCTTCTGGGGCTGACGGTGCCAGGAGCAAGTGCATTCCAGAAAGGCCTGAGCTGATGGATGCCTTGGAGGGAGGAGAGGTTTTGGGGGAGAGAAGCACAGTGGAGCTTGGGAGGGGGATTCTTAGCATTCCTAGGGCTGGGGGCCAGGGCCTTCCAGTGATGGACAGACAGCTGAGAGAGAAGGTCCCGCAGGCTGGGGCTGAATGAGGCTCCAGCTGCACCCCTGCCCCCTTCCCCGGAATGTTATCTCTCTTCTAATCACTCCCAGGCCAGGGAAAAGAGGCAGACCTTTGTACTGCGCTCCAGGAGGAGAGGATGCCTTTGCTCTGTCTTCAGTGTGGGCTATGAGCTGAAGGCGTGCTAAGGAGGGCCCTGAGACCTGGAGCTCCCCCAATCCCATCCACATGCATTGTAGATGACACCCACAGAGTGAAGCAATGGTGAAGCCCACTGCTTCCCAGCCGTGAGGAAGGTGTGACATCCCTTCACCCCCCTTGCTCCTCAGTCATTTAACGGACAAAGCCAAGATTGGTACCTACAACTACTGATCTTATAGTTCATGATCAGAGTTCTATCTCATATATTTCTTTGCCGTGGCCCAGGTTTCCCCAACTATGGAAATAAAAGATTTTGAACCAGTGGTTTCTGAAGACCATTCTGATGTCCTTGTTCTGTTCAGAGTCCAGTAACCACCAGCTGAGTTGGTAGCTGGTGAACAGATATGGGAAAAAGGAAGGGTAAGGAGTGGAGGGGTCTCATTCTTTCTCCAGTGAGGCCTTTGAGAAATTTTAAAGAAAGAAGGACATGATGCTTTCTTCACAGGAATCTGAGCTCTTGAGGCATTGAAAAAGCAGAAAAGTGTCAAGCTCAAATTGGTTCCTA
Organism: Nannospalax galili; assembly: GCF_000622305.1. Taxonomy (NCBI): domain Eukaryota; kingdom Metazoa; phylum Chordata; class Mammalia; order Rodentia; family Spalacidae; genus Nannospalax; species Nannospalax galili. Next base: position 1,518,585 of record NW_008343573.1, on the reverse strand, counting down.
GTTCCACGGCTCAGTAGGCAACTGTGTGACTTTGTCTCAACCTCTCTGAGCCTCAGTTTTCTCAAATGCAAACAGTCATAATAGTGATCCACTTCTGTTTGCATTAAGACCAGAGACATTTCTCCTGGGGGATCCCTATTTGGACTCCTTTCTGGCCAGGTCTCTACTGCCACTCTTGTCTGGCTATCAGCTCACAGGGATCTCTGGAAGGTTCCAACAAGGCAGACATACCCCTGGGAGTTCCAAGACTTCATGGAGTTTTTTGTGGTTGTTATTTTTCACAAAGTCCTTTGTTTAATATCAAATGTGACTTCCTATTCATGTCTTATAGTTTTCACACTGGATGTGGTGGCACAGGCCTTTAATCCCAGCCCTGGAAAGGCAGAGGCAAGTGGATTTCTGTGAGATCAAGGCCAACCTGGTCCACATAGTGACTTCCAGGTGGGCTGGTACTTAGAATACCCTGTCAAAATTTTTTTTTCAGGTTGGAGTGATGGCTCAGTGGGTAAAGTGCTTGCCGCACAAAGATGAAGACCTGCCTGAGTTTCAAGTCCTCAGAATCCATGTAAAACCGAGCACGGTAGTGTGCATCAGTAATCCTAGTGCACCTGAAGTGAGGTGGGAAGCAGAGACAGGAAGCTCCTGGGCCAGGTAGACTGGAGCACACAGTTGCAAACAAAGAGACCCTGTCTCAAACAAGGTGGGATGTGAGGATCAATGTCCTGTGTTGTCCTCTGACCGCCATACATGGGCTGTGGCACATACAGGCCTACACACACACACACACACACACACACACACACACACATCATTCACATATATATGAATATGCATAAACATCATATCTATACACTCATGCACACACAGAGGCACAGAGATTTTCTTTTTTTTAAGGTTTGCAAGTTAGAGTAGAGGAGGACTTGAGAATTGGAGCTTTGGGATCTCTTCTACCCTCATAGAGCCTCAATGATCAGGACTAAGCCAAGACAATGGCCTCATTTCTTATTGCATCCTCCTGATAGTCTCCCATAACAGGCATTTTGACCTGATTTGCAGATGTAGAAACTGAGGCGTGGAAAGAAGACTCACTCAAGGTCCCATAGCTAGCATGAGGCAGAAGTGGCTTGTTGCCATGTGGCTGTAGATGTCTGCTTTAATGCAGAACACACCTGTGTTTCATATCCCGTGCCAGACATTGGAGGAGGAGCTAGTGCTGTTAGTTTGTGGATATACCATAATTTCCTAAAGGCAATGGATGTGTGAATTGCTTCTAAAATTATACTATTAGGGGTTGGAGAGATGGCTCAGCAGTTAAGAATATTGGCTGCTCTTGCAGAGGACCTGGGTTCAATTCCCAGCACCCACATGGTAGCTAACAACCATCCCTAACTCCAGTTCTAGGGGATCTGAAGCCCTCTTCTGACCTCCATGAGCATTATACAACATGAGTGCACTTACATATATGCAGGCAATATACTCATACACATAAAATAAAAATAAATAAAATATTTTAAAGTTGCACTGTTCATAGGGTCGGGATGTAGCTCAGTTGATAGACTGTTTGTACAAAGCCCTGGATTCATCCCTGGTACCCCACAAATTAAGTATGATGGTGCATGCTTGTAATTCAAGGACTCAGGAAATGGAGGCAGGAGGATCAATGTCTGCTACATAGTGAGTTTGAGGCCAGTCTGAGATTCATGAGACCCTGTCTCAAAAACAAAACAAAATAAATTCCAATATTAACAATCATTCCCATACACCCATTTACAACATCTACAAACTGCCTACTATGTGCAAAGCATATGTTGTTGGCTCTTCGGGGCCATGTCTTTTCGGGCCCTGAGGGGAGAAACAAGCTGATTTCCTTTACGATCATGGCTGGGAGCTAAAGTGGAGAAAAAGCATGCTCAAGCAGGTGTGTTGGAGTGTTTGTGCCTATCTGGAACTTGCTTGCTCCCCTAGTGCCCACCACAGCCTTGTACATTTGGCTCTTCAGAAAGTATTCATTATACTTCTGAGATTTGGAAGGTCCAAGCTAGAGTGCTTCTGTTTGTCTCTAACCAGGAAGATAGTAGGGCTGCATCTATAGAGGAGAAAGACCTTTGACAATTAGTTGGAAAAACCCGAGGCGATTCCTGGCGCTGTCCCTATCGCAGCTTCCTGAAACCGTGCAAAGCAGCAGAATGTGGGAGTAGGGACTATCCCTATGACTTCATCTCCTTTGAGGTCCTCCTTTTTCTGGTCAAATCAAACAAAAACAAAACATCTGCCAACATCATCTTACGGCTGTTCTATGTTAGGAGTAATTGTGAGGGAATCTAAGATTAGCCTAGTGTTAGTCAGGGGCCCTCGCCAACACAGATGACTCAGTTTCCAATTCACATGTTATACTCTTGGACAGAGGTCATCAGCAGTCCACAATGAGGCCTGAGCAAGGACAAGTGTGGCCACAGGCTGTCATGTGATATGCACAGGTTTAAAGTCTTATGTGCTCTGTTGAAGTCCTGGCTCTGGCCCTCATGCTAACTCCTTAAGCAAGGATAGCAAGACTTACCTCTGAGCCTCACTTTCTCCAAATGAAAAGAGAATCTGGAAACACCCATTTCACACTGCTGTGTAAGCAATTCAGTGAGCTTATCTTGACCCAGGCACTGGGAATACAAACCTGCTCACTGTGATGTCCCAAGACATTCCAGGAATATTATGGGGCAGTAGCCTCTTTTCACACAAGCAGACTTGGGTTCAAAATCCAGAGCATGGCCTAAACACATTTCTAGACCTCTTGGAGAATCTGTGCCTTCTGCTCATTAGTAGGAGGTTGAATTACCTAATGTTAAGGAGCTTCTTCATTAATAACATTAGACAATCAATCAGTCCTGAATATGAGATTGTGGGTATGGGTGCCTGTGTGTGTGCACCTGAGCAAGTCAACATACATGCTGTACCTTTAAGAGGTCCCTGGGCTTTTCACTTGGATGCCTTGAAAGCTGGATTTCAGAGGATGGGACATTGGACTGCTTACGGTGCTAATCTCAAACATGGGAAATGATATGAACCGGAGACTTTTGAATTTCCCAAGACTCTGCTTGGCAAGTGTGTAGAAGAAGAGACTATGTTGGGGCTAGAGAGATGGTTCAGCAGTTAAGAGCACTGGCTGCTCTGGCACATGACTCAGGTTTGGTTCTCATCACCCACAGTGGTTAAGAGCACTGGCTGCTCTTGCAGAGGACTCAGGTTTGGTTCTCACCACCCACATGATGGCTTACAACCAGCTGTAACTCCAGCTCCAGGCATTGCATGCATATGGTCCACTGACATACATGTAGGTAAAACACTCATAAAATAAAAATAAATAAATAAATGAATTTTTAAATAGAAAAGCTAGGTTTTTCAGATGAAGAATCTCAGAGATCTGAAAAATTGGTTTTTGCAAACCAGTTAGGTCAACTTACTCAAAAAAGGCAGAAAGCAGCTATAGTGAAGATTTTTCCAAGCATCAAAAAGGAGAATTAGTGTGGGGGGGGGGCGACTATGAACTATCATACAGGAAATCTCTGCCTTCTGCTCTAGAGCTCTAGAACTGTCTTAAAAGAATAGGATGTTAAAATAAAAGAATATTGGCCTGGGATGTAGCTCAGTTAGTAGAATGCTTGCCTACCACAATTAAAGCCTTGCTTGGGTTCAATTCCCAGCACTATATAAACTGAGCGCGATGGTACATGTCTGCAATCCTAGCGTGCCCCCTCCAATAGGGTCAGGGGAGTGCAGGAAGATCAAAAGTTCAAGGTCATCCTCAGATACATAAAGAGTTCAAGACTAGCTTGGGATACATGAGACCCTCTCTCAAGGGGGTATGCGGGAGGAATATTGGATTACTACCCCTCTCCCAGTGCTTAAAATGTTCTGGAGCCCGATGGTGAATAGAGGAATATCACTTCTGAGTTCCGATGTATGTAAACTGGACCTTCTTCTAAACCTCCATTTCCTTATCTGCACAGGGTAGACAAAGCTCTCACCTGCCTCATGGCGCTCCAGTGCGTATTAAACAAGATGCTGTCAATAAAGCCCTGGGTACAGTACCTGGCCTGCAGCAAATGGTCCGCACTCTTAAGTTACCATTTTTACGATTGTCTTGAACTTGAAGGAAAAATCAATGTTAGAAGCCCTGACTGCTGTTTCAACACTAGGAACTTGAGCTTGATTTGGTCAAGAGTAAGGTTTGCTTTGAGTCATCCACTCTCCACCCTTAACAAGAGGGATCTGACTTCCTCTTGTGGATCTCACCGATGATGAGGGCTCTTTGAATTCTCTGAACCTGCAAGCTACCTTCCATTCCCTATACCCCCAAGTACCATGAGGGGTTGATGGCTGCAAGTTTTCAACCAGGGCCGCTCTCTTGCATCAATGCTTGGTAATTTTACTTTAATTAATTTGAGAATTTCATGCAATGTATTTTGATCATATTTAGACCCCTTTTCCCTTTCTACCCCCACCCCCAACTACCTGCCTGGACTCTGTGTCCTCTATATTACTACTTGTCTTTAAAATTTTGGTGGAGGTCACTGAAGAAATGGCTCATCCTTTTACAGAGGACCTTGGTTCTGTTCTCATATGGCAGCTAACAACCATTCCTAACTCCAATACCAGGGGATGTGAAGCCCTCTGTGGCTTCTATGGGCATTGTATGACATGGATTCATGTACATACATGCAGGGAAAAACACTCATACACATAAAGTAAAAATAATACTTTTTTTTTTTAATTTAAAAGGCCTGTTGAGTCTAATCTTTGTTTCCCAAGTGCTCTTGGGTATAGCTCTATCCCGTGGAGTCTGGTCAGCCTACCAGGTGTCACACCGGCATGTACAAAACCTGAGCAAACCCAAGGCAGTCAGGGGACCAGTATGAATGGGGGAGGTGGGCAGGAGCCCCAGCCCTAACTGAGGATCTATTGGAAATTGATAGAGGCTTGGAGAGGGAGAGTCAGTTTTTACTACTGGTGCACCAATGTTTATAATAAACAGTGATGTTTTAAGGTGTAAAGCCATAGCCCTTCTTAGTTTTTCATTTCTGTCACCCTGGAGGGAACAAAATCCTTTGCATAAAGCTGACAAAGCTGATTAGGAGAGCGGGTTCATGTCTTCTTGTTTTGCATCCCCAGAAGGTGATCAAAGAGATCATAACGGGGTATGATGCAAAAAATCCAGGTCTGCCTGGCTCATTTCCCTGACAGGAAAAGCTGAGTTGGTCATCTCTGCTCTGACAGACAGTGGAGGCTATCACAAGCCTCTAAGAAGATACCCAGTTAAAAAAACTCTTTGGGAGTTGCCAACTCAGACACTGAGTCTGAGATGGAAAAAAGGCTATTGGGATACTCACTCATACCCCCACTTTGCAGGGAGTCACCATCAGCTTCTCTCTCTTCCTTCTGGGTCCTGGGCCTTTTAGAGCTCATGCTGTAAGGCCTTGTCCTCAGTTCATCTTGGGTCAGTCTGCCTAGACTTCTGCCATTTGGCCATGTTGGGAGGATTTCCTGGTTCTCCTTGGTAGTTAGGTCTGAGAAACTTACAGCAGAAGGGAAGTAATGTGGCCTGGGTTGTATGGTCTGTGAATGGCTCTTGTGAACAGGGCTTGTCCCTGGGTTTCCAGGCTCCCAGGCCTGCTCTACCACCAAGCAAGTCCTTACAGTCCGCTGTTCTCCTCATTCCTCCATCTCTTAACACCAAGAGAACATTAACTGAAACATTTTATTTCCTGATATGCAGTGGAGTGAAAACCTACAGGACACCTTCCAAAGTTTTTTTTTATTTTCCAGCAAGCAAAATACACATATCCATTTGTGTCATTTTAATCTCTCTGGCATTAAATCAACACATTCTTATTTAGAACAATATAACAATCTGACTTCTGTTTTGGCCCTTAAATTCTTTTGTCCCTTCCAGCAAAGTGTGAAATATGAATTTCCTGAGCACAGGACAACAGCTCCTGACAATGAAGGAATAGCAGCAAGCGTGAGCAGAGGCAGATGGCAGTATGCACTTGGTATCCCAGCCTGGCTCAGCGCAAGGAGGAGGGATGAAAATAGGTAGCTGTCAACAGCTGCCTCGTTAACAATGAACTGGCAATGTTTTCTGCCACCAAAAATGGTGTGATTTCAAAAGCTATCTGTAGCCAGGGCCCCATGGATTTCATTCTCTCTTTGGTATGTCATTTTGGCTCAAATCATCTTCCGTCTCTAGACCTCAGTTTCCTTATACATAAAATGAAGGAACACAGAGATATAGTACAAAGGAAGGCATACCAGTCTCCATAGAGGAGATGACAGCAATTTGTCTTTGAGGATGAAGGTGTTTAGGCTGAAGGACCACCTCATGCAAAGTCTGAATCATCAACATAGGAAACCCTCAGCAACAACTCTGGTTCCATATTAACCAAATTAGGGTGTGAGGTAGGGACTCTGAAGAATCAGCTAGAGATGCCGATATGGACTGGACCATCGGAGTCTTAGATATTTTGGTTAAGAATGAATGAAAGCCAGATTGCTAGATACTTCATTGAACTTCCACAGCTCATGTAAAAATCTGGGTGTGGTAATAAATACTTGTAATCCCAGCTCCATCTCCAGGGAGGTGGAAACCAGTAGCCTAGATGAATCAGTGAACCCCAAACCAGTAAGAGACCCTGTCTCCAAAACCAAGATGGATTACATTTGAGAAGTAAGATCTGAGGTTGGCTTCTGGGCTTTACATGCATGTGCACACAGTTGCATGAGCACCTGCACATACATACATCCACCTGTATACACAGGAACATGCATGCACACATATGCATGGAGTCAAAAAAAAACTAAAGAAATTTGTTCTCACATAGCTCTTAGTCTTGGGTTGATTTCTTCCAGTGGCTGAATCTGCCCTGTGCCTCTGTCCTAGATTCTGGAGGTTGTGAGCAGTATTGAGTTCCATGACTTGCAGCTGCATCATCTCTACCTCCATCATCACATAGCACTCTCCCCATGAACCTGTATCTTTGGAAATTTGCCTAGCAATTCCTGTCTTTTAAGGACATCAGTCATACCATATTTAGGTTCTATCCTAATCGAAAATGACCCCATCTTTCTTTTTAATTAATCTTTTATTTGCCTAGCAATTCCTGTCTTTTAAGGACATCAGTCATACCATATTTAGTTTCTATCCTAATCGAAAATGACCCCATCTTTCTTTTTAATTAATCTTTCTCAGTAAACTTGCAAAACAATGAGTTTCTTTGTGACATCTTAATATATCATTGCACACACACAATACAAACGCACACAAATACATACACACACACACACACACACACACACACACACAAACACACATGTATTTAAGTCTAAGGCCAGCAAGATGGCTTCGTGAATAAAGGCACTTGTTGCCAAGTCTTAATGATTTGAGTTAAATCCCCAGAACCCACATGGTAGAAGAAGAGAACCAACTTGTCCTCTGACATCTACACCTACTCTGTGCCACTCATACATCCATACCCACCCACTGCCCCTAATAAGTAAATGTAGTAATAATTCTTAAAAAGTAAATCTAAGGGGGATGGAGAGTTGGCTCAGCAGTTAAGGGTACTGACTGTTCTTGTGGAGGATCTGGATTCTGTGTCCAGCACCCCATGGCAGTTAACAGCCATCTGTAACTCCAGTTCCAGGAGATACGCCATCCTCTTCTGGCCTCCGTGCACATTGCATGACATGGGTGCACCTACATACATGAGGGCAAAACACTCATAAACATAAGATAAAAATAAATAAATAAAATTTAAAAACTAAATCTAGATTTTGTATATGAATGAAGATGTGATATTTGTTCTTCTGACTCTGGTTTATTTCACTTGACATGGGGATCTCCAGTTCCATCCATTTTCTTCTTTATGGCTGAATAAAATTCCAGTGTGTTTATAGATCACATTTTCTTTATTCATCTGTCGATGGACATCTAGGCCAGTTCCATATCTTGGTTACTGTGACTAATACTACACTAAACATACATGTGCAAGTATCTTTGTGGTGCTTTGTGGCAACGTGACTAAGTTTCTTTTGGGTATACACTCAAGCATGGTTATGTGGTAGTTTCTTTTTGGAAGAACATCTGCACTGATTTCCATAGTGACTACACCAGTTCACATTCTCATCAGCAGTATGTAAGAGTTCTTTCTCCTTCACATCCTTGCCAGGATTTGTTGTCATTTATTTTCTTGATGGTAGCCGTTCTGACTGGAGTGAGATAGAATATCAATGTAGTTTAAATTGCATTTCCTTGATAGATAAGGATATTAAACATCTCCCCCACATATTTATTGGACATTTACATTTTTTTCTCAAGAACTGTCTTTTAAATTTATTTGTCCATTTACTGGCTGGCTGAATGATTTTGTGCTTTGATGTTTAATTTTTGGAGCTCTTCATAGACTGTAGATATTAATCCCCTGTCAGATGTATAGTAGGTAACTATTTTCTCTCATTCTGAAGATTGTCTCTTTGCTTTGCTGTGAAGATTTTGTTTCATGAAATCTCACTTTTAAGTTCTCATGAACATATATTAATGAAACATAATGAGTTTCATTATGACATTTTCATACATGTATATAGTATATTTTGGTCATATTCACCCCATTACGATCTTTTATTCCCTCCTGCTGATCCTCTTCCTCTTCCCAACTAGAGCAACTTACCCGTGGCCACACCACAGAATGTAAGTCTCTCCCTTCTCCAGTACTCATGATCTGCCTTATAGATCCTTGGGGATGGTTGAGGCCTCACGAGCCCCTCCTAGCAATTGTTAACTACTATACATTTTTCGAAGAACAGAATGGAAGGAGGATTCCACCAATAGTCAGTGAAGAGCTGAGGCTCAGTTGGCTGTGAAGTGCTGAGTCTCATTAACAGCCATGTGAGTACACTTGGAAGCAGACCCTCCCCCATTGGAACCTTCAGATAGACCATAAGGGAGATGAATCAACTTCCCTGACTTGTATGTGAGACTCCAGGGAGGTTGCCCAGGCCATCTGACCTGGAGAAGGCAGAAACTAAGATGTTCCTCAAACAGATTAAGATACTCTCTTAATCTGGCAGGAAGTGTGATGGATGGCATGGTGCCTCCTCTCAGTGCCAATCCCCTCTGGGTTTTGGCTATGTACCTGTTAAGTAATACATTACTCTACCCCCCCCCCCCCCCCGAGTCCACACAGCTTGCCACTTCGCTCTAACCCTTAATTTCTCCTACTGGACTCTAACAGTAAAAGCTGCTATTTCTTGATTATCTCCTATGTACCACAGACTGTGGTTGGTACATTGATGCAAATCCCCACAACATTTAAGGGAGGTGGTTATTGTTTACTTTTATTCTACAGATGAAAAGGCAAGATCACTTACCTGATACCTACTTCCTTGACAATATTGATGAGTTCCAGCTTCACATAAACCCCAACTGAGGTTGGTGATGTCACTGAGAGGTTATGAGATAGATAGCATGTGTCTTGGAGGCAACCTCCCTTCCCCAGGGTTGAATCTTTATGCCTGCACAGCTGGAACGTTTACTTACACATATGCCAAGAAAACACACTAATTGCTTGATCTGAATGTATTGTGTTGTCATAAAATACTTTGATGAAACCTACTACTGCTGTAGTTTGGGGAGGACAATGGGATAAGTGTGCCCATTAGGGTTTGAATCTGTAATGTTCCATACAGGCTTGTGGTCTGAATGCTTGCTCCCCAGCTGGTAACACTAGATTAAAACGCAGTGGGACTTACGGGAGGTCGGCCTAACTAGTAGGGGTAGGTTAATAGTCCAGCCTCTGGCTCCAGTCACTTTCTGCTTCTTGATCCACCACGCTGTAATGAGCCTCTGTCACATCCTCCCATCACCGCGTGTTCCCTGCCTTGATGGACTGCAGCCCTCTGACATCATGAACCAAAATAAACCTTTCCTCTGCCCAGTTGTTTCTGTCAATTATTTGATCACAGCAATGCAAAAGCAACTAATGTGACCGTACTCTAAACATGACCTTGGGCATTTGGAATTATTTGTGGGAGAAATTCGGAAAAGTTTGGAGTTAGGAGATAGAGAAGTCCTAGAATATTGTAAATGGAGCTTATGGGTGATTCTGGTGAGAGTTTAGAAGACCAACATGCAATAGAGATGTGGACAGTAAAGATTTAACTTATGAGGCTTCAGATAGGAGAAAAGATTCTGTTGGGAAATGTATTAGAGGCCATCCATGTTATAGTCAGCAAATAATTTGCCCATACTCTGCTCATATCCTGAAATTTGAGTGGGACAGAATTCAAAAGTGATGAATTAGGCCAATACAGTGGCCCACACCTTTAATCTCAGCACTCTGTAGGCAGAGGCAAGAGGATCTCTACGAGATCGAGGCCAGCCTGGTCTACATAACTTGTTTCAGGCCAGCTGTGGCTACAGAAAGACTCTGTCTCAAAAAAAGTTGTGAATTAATTTGGCGGAGGAAATTTTGAGATACTATAGTGTCCAACTATGGAATGATTATTGCTGGCTGATTTTAGTCAAGTTCATCGTGAGAATCAGGAGGGGAAAGAATGGAGAGAGAGATGTGTGCAATTTAATTGGAGAATGAGTGCATTTAAAGTTGTGGAGCAGCTGGGTGTGGTGGTACACACCTTTAATCTCAGCACTTGGGAGGCAGAGGCAGGTGGATGGATCTCTGTGAGTTTGAGGCCAGCCTGGTCTCAATATCAAGTTCCAAGTTGGGAGGCAAAGGCAGGTGGATCTCTGTGAGTTTGAGGCCAGCCTGGTCTCAATATCAAGTTCCAGGCCAGCTGGGGCTATAGGCAGACTTTGTCTCAAAAAGACCAAAGGGCCGGGGGAGGGGGGAGCTGTGGACCAGGCAAGTACAGCAAAACTTCTATAATTGTTAAAGAGATTGGTACCATTAAAGAGAAGCTGCACACTACACTGGGGTCTCAAAGACGATGACTTACTCACCCACGGCTTCACAGCATAAAATGGAACACATACCCGAAATCCTTTCCTTTGAAAAGGGTGTTCAAACAAGGCTGCTCAGAGAACGGCTTTCCAAAGTTCGGCTACACACGTATGCAGCAGCCACTGGAGCTGTGGACTGATAGAACCAAGCTATGTCTTGAGCTGGCAGCAGAACTTGGCATCACCCATCCGTGCAGTACCAGTTTTGAGGTGGTATAGAATACAAGAGTCATGGAATTGTGGAGACTTGCACCAACATTTAAAAACTGTTGATCCTTTGCAGTCCTAGAGATTGAAAGCTGGGCCTTGCATGTACTGGGCAAGCACTCTGGCACTGACTGCATTCAACTCTCTTTTTATTTCCTCTTTTGCTTTTGAGGTAGAGTCTCACTAAGTTGCCCAGACTGCCCGTGAACTCACTCTGTAATCCAGGCCAGTCCTTGAATTAGTGAATTTTCTGCCTCAGCCTCCCAAGTAGCTGAGATGGTATGGGAGTACCAAGGACAGATCTGTACCAGGGTTTTTAAGAAGACCTGGGAGGCTAGGGAATATGTTGCAGAGTCAGTGTCTCTTCAGGGATCCCCCAAGAGGACTACGTGTGAATCAGTGAAGGTAAAGCCTGAGTTTTGATGGAGAAGTTTAAAATGCCAGGAATGTGGAATATTTCCTGAGAAAAACTTCAGGTAATGTGTGGAGTTGGTCCAAGAGAAAGGTCATCACCTTCCAGGGGACAAGGCAGTAAGGAAGGGGCAGGCCAAGCCCACTGGAGCTCATAAACACTGGACCCTGGATGCTGAACATGGAGTTACAGGGTTTTCTGTTCACCTAATATGGTTTCAGAGTGGCTTTGGTCCAATCTTTCCTTGCTGTCCTCCTTTCTTCCTTTTGGAAATGGGAGTGTTCACCCGTACTATTTAAATGTATTCATTTATTTCTGGGATTTTTGTTTTGTTTTGTTTTGTTTTGTTGTTGTTTTGGAGGCAGGATCTCAGGTTGCCCCAGCTGGCCATAAGCTCTTGATCCTCCTGCCTCCACCTCCCAAATTCTGGAATTACAAGCATGTACCACCACACTGAGCTTTTCATTTTATCAAAGCTCACAGCTATGCATTTACTAGTGTCTCAGATTAGACTTTGAACTTTTGAATAGTGTTGGAAGTTAAGGCTTTGAGGACTCTTGGAAACTGACTAAATAAATTTTGCAATAGGGGATGGCCAGGAACATTTGGCGACAGGGGCAAAACATCACGGCTTTGATTTCAAAATGGTTCCCACAGACTCAAATTTGGAGCTCATGTTCCCTGACTGGTGATGCTATGTGGAACTATGTGGAACTTTTGGAGGTGGTACCTTGCTGGCAGAAGCATGTTACTAGGGATAGGCATTTGAAGGCTATAGCCTAGTCCTTGTTCTGGTCCTCCTGTCTGCTTCCTGTCTGCCATGATGTCAGTAGCTGTTCTCCACCTTACATTTGCACTACATAGACAGAGTTGCTGCATCATGCCTTCCCTGGCCTGATATCTAAAACTCTTTGAAACTGGGGCTGGAGAGACGACTCAGTAATGAAGAGTGTTTACTGATCTTACAGAGGACCAGAGTTTGGGCAGCTCACAATCACCCATATACAACTCCAGCTTCAGATGATCATGTGGCCTCTGCTATCACCTGTTCTCACATAAGCACACACATGCATATTTAAAAAATAATAAAAAAATAAAAATAGGGGCTTGGGAGATGGCTCAGTGATTAAGAACACTGACTGTTCTTACAGAAGACCCGGGTTCAAATCCCAGCACCCACATGGCAGCTAACAGCTGTCCGGAACTCGAGTTCCAGGGGATCTGACAGCCACTTCTGTTCCCTGTGGGCATTGTGCAACACAGGTGCACTTATACACATGAAGGCATACACATAAAATAAAAATAATAAAATATATTTTAAAAACAAAATAAATATTTAAAGCATTAGAAATCACAAGCCAAAATAAGTCTTACCTTTCTTATTTGCCAGGTATTCTGTCACAGCCTTGCAAAAGTAACTCACAGGGCCCTTATGAAAGAAAGAAGACTCAGAGTGCTCCCTGCCCTTGCACCACAGGAAGGCAAGGTGGAAACTGCCATCTATGAACTGGAAATGGGTCCTTGCCGGATGCTGAATCTACCAGGGACTTGATCTTGGACTTCCCATGCTGGGAACTGGGAGAAATACATTAAAAAAAAAAAAAAAAAAAAAAAAAAAAAACATTTAGAAAGGAAACCAAGAAAGGATAACAATAGGTGATGAAGAAGCCTGCAAAACAGGCACAAGGGCACATGAGTCAGGAAAGAAGATAGAAAGCTAATTTTTGCTAGTTTCAACTTTGTCATAGTTGAAGTGGTGGATGAGTAAATAAAAATGTGATTAGTAAAGTGTAAAACCCTAGGCAAAGCTCCATGGCATGAGAATGGCCATCCTAACTGTGTAGAAGTTCACTGAGGTACCCAGAATTTGGGACTGAGCAAGTGTTTGAGTGACTTTCTTAAACTAGTTGTGTGATGCTTTTATTTGCAAGTTAATTAGAATGAAGTGATTTTTTTAGTAATTGTCTATAACTGGAGATTTATTATATTCTAATACAGATCATTTATAAATGCAATTTCTTTTTTAATTTACAAAATTTTTTGGTTAAGAGCACTGGCTGCTCTTCCAGAGGACCCAGGTTCAGTTCCCAGCACCAACATGGTGGCTAACAACTGTCTGTAACTCCAGCCCTCCATGGGCATTGCACATGTGTGCATTTACCCACAAGCAGGCAATACACTCTTTTTTAATACAGTTTCATACAGAAAAATTCATTTTCAATGCAACTGACATTAAGTTGTTTGCACATGCGTTTCTAATCTCTATATATCTGATTAGTACTAGCCACAGTCGGTTACATTCTGAGCTCCTTGGCATCTGACATGGATATAAAGTCATCAGGTAGGTTTCAGTGGTAATGTTTTTCACATCTGCTAATTATTAAGGAGCAAATTTTTATGCTTTAATGAATTATTATTTTTAATCAATATTTTATAATCATTTTTTTTCATTTTTAATAACTACATGATTAGAGGAAACATTTCACTATAGGTTTAACATATTCAGTAGCACACTCCAGAGCAAGAGTACATCTCTTTCACACGTGGGTGCAAGTTTCTAGGTTCACAGTTGAGTTAATACAGTTACACAATATTGAATTCAGTATAAGCCCTGTAAGGCATAAAATTGAATGAGTTTTTTAACCTTTAAAAAAGATCTCCATTTCATTTTAGAATATATTGTTCCTTGCAGAAAGACTAATTGTTTTTGCTACTAACAATGAGATGTTGGCGTATGCATCTCTAATCTGTATGTATCTGATTATTATTACTAGTCATAATCAGTTGCACTTGGATCCGTGGTGCCTGTGTATGTCTATAAAGTCATCAGCTAGATTTCAATGGTAATGTTTATCCCCTCTACTAATTAGCATGACATAAATTTCCACGCTTCCTCCTCAAATATATTTTAAAAATTTTGTTGATTCTTTTTATGTGTGTGTGTGTATCACACAGAACATCCCAAACCATCCTATTCAAATATATACACACTTCCCAGATGGCACCCTCCCATAGCCTCGCTCCCCCTACTAGAGCCCTTATACTCTCATATCCCTGCTACTATCTGCTGTGTTGTCAACATCCCCAGCCATTCCCCACTACTTGCCCCTCTGGTGAATCTAGTCAGCCTATCTAGAGGTCTTTGTTTTAGGAAGATCAGCTGTTCCTCATCTAGCAGCAATCAGTTGTCAATATTCCTTTAGATAAGATTGGGGTCTGCTGTTCATTTTCCCAGTTCTATGCTGGGTTGCTATCTGGGAGTCCCTTTGGCCACCCTGGCCAACAACTCAAAAGAAGGTATCTCCTATCTGGCATTGTTGCTTGTTATGTAGCCATTAGCTATACATACAAACTCTTAATAAATAAGATTGGTGCCTTTAATCTTTGATTATACTTTTCTTTTGGATATTTAAGGCCATACAGTTGGCCCAGATAAACAAATTTATTTTTATTCGTAAGGCTGTTTGAGGATCTT
>NW_008343573.1:1502526-1502929 GCF_000622305.1 Nannospalax galili | reverse complement strand
AAAACTAGCTAGGCATTATTTATCTCTTGCATTGTCTCACCCCTCCATCATGGTTTTCTCCACTTAAGGTGCCCCCATTTTCCCCCATTCTCCCTTCTCCTACGGTCCTACCTCTCTTGAGCTCCTTCTTTCCCTTTATCCCCTAGGTTCCTTGTATACCCTTCCCTCCCCCCTCCCTTAAACTAACCCAATTTTTATCCATATCTCACTTATTAAGGCCTGTTTCCTACTGTTCTTCTCTTTCAGGTTCTTTCTTTTCCTTTACCTCCCTGTTTCCTTTCCATTATCCTGGTTCCTGTAGTTATGTCTGGATACATACTCACTTATCAAGGTTTGGTTTTAGGATCCACATATGAGCAAGAACATATGTCGATTTTTTTTCTGAGTCTGTGTTATGTCACTA
>NW_008343573.1:1501316-1501788 GCF_000622305.1 Nannospalax galili | reverse complement strand
GCCAATGTTTTCTTGTAACAGTTTCAGAGTTTCAGGCTTTACATTGAGGTCCAGTTTTGCCAGAACCATGTGTTGAACATGCTGTCTTTCCTCCAGTGAATATTCTTGGCCCCTTTGTTAAATATCAGGTGGCTGAAATAGCATTTAGTCATATTTGGGACTTCAGTTTTGTTCCATTGATCTATAGGTGTATTTTTTTCCAGTACCATGTTGTTTTTATGACTATAGCTCTGTAATACAGTTTAATATCTTGTATAGTAATCTACCCAGCATGGTTCTTAGTGCTAAGAGTTATTTTGGCTATCTGGAGTACTTTCTGGTACTATATAAATATTAGGATGGTTTTTTCCAATTCTGTAAAAAATGTCATGGGGATTTTGATTGGCTTTGCATTGAATCTATAAATGGCTTTTGGTAGGATGGTCATTTTCACAATATTAATTCTTCCAATCCATGAGCATGGGAGGTCCTT
>NW_008343573.1:1498465-1500238 GCF_000622305.1 Nannospalax galili | reverse complement strand
CTGGGCTAGTGGTCTGTCAATCTTGTTTATCTTTTCAAAGAACCAACTCTTGGATTTGTTGATTCTTTGTATTGTTTTTGTTGTTTCAATGTCATTAATATCTGCCCTGATTTGGTTGTTTCTTCTTGTCTGCTGTGTTTGGGTTCCATTTGCTGTTGCTTTTCAAGTGTGTTGAGTTGCAATGTTAAGTCATTTATTTGTGTTCTTTCCAATTTTTTTGATGTAGGCACTTAGAGCTATAAACTTCCCTTTAAGGACCGTTTTCAGTGTGTCCCAGAGGTTTTGTTGTGTTGTATTGTCCTTTTCATTTAGTTCTAGGAATACTTTTATTTCTTTCTTAAGTTCTCTTTTGACCCATTCATCATTCAGGAGTGTGTTGTTTAATGTCCATGTGTTCATATGGTGATTAGGGCTTCTTCCGGTGTTGATTGTAAGCTTTATTGTATTGTGGTCTGATATAATGCATGGAATTATTTCAATCTCTTTGTCTTTGTTGAGGTTTGTTTTGTGCCCCAGTATATGGTTGATTTTGGAGAAGGTTCCATGGGTGCTGAGTAGAAAGTATGTCCTTTGGTGCTTGGGTGGAATACTTGGTAGATGTCTGTTAAGTCCATTTGATATATGGTATTGTTTAATTCAGATGTCTCTCTGTTAACTCTCTGCCCTATTGGCTTATCTAATGGAGACAGTGAGGTATTGAAGTCCCCTACTATTAATGAGTTGAGATTAATCTGGGTCTTAAAGGCCTGTTTTTATGTTTTATTGTTTTTATGAAGTTGGGTGCACCAGAGTTTGGTGAATATGTGTTCATGATTGTAATATCTTCTTGATTTATTGTTCCTTTGACCAGAATGAAATGGCCCTCTTTATCTCTTCTGATTAGTTTTAGTTTAAAGTTGATTTTGTCAGATATTAGAATTGCTATGCCTGCTTTTTTCTTGGTACCATTTGCTTGGTATATTTTTTTCTATCTTTCACTTTAAAGTAGTGTCTGTCCTTGAAAGTGAGATGAGTTTCTTGCAGACAACAAAAAGATGGGTTTTGCTTCTTAATCCATTCACCTAGTCTGTGTCTTTTGACTGGGGAGTTCAGTCTATTAATATTTAAAGTTATTAATGAAAGATGAGTATTGAATCCTGTCATTTTTATTTCTGTTTACATTCGTGATATAGCTGTACTTTTCCACAGCTATACCTTCATTGAATTCTTTCTGCAACCCCTTGGGTATAATCATACCTTTCTTCAGCTCTTTTTATTGCTTCCAGAACTCTGTGAAGGGCTGGTTTTGTGGACATGAATTCCTTCAGCCTATTTATGTCATGTAAGATTTTTCTTTCCCCTTTGACTATAATAGACATTTTGGCTGGGTATAGTAATCTGGGTTGGCATCTGTGGTCATTTAAAACTGGGAATACTTTGGTCCAGGCTCTTCTGGCTTTCATAGTTTGCACTGAAAAGTCAGCTGTAATCCTAATGGGCTTTCCTTTATATGTGACTTCTTGTTTCTCTTTTGCAACTTTCAGTATTGTCTCTTTGTTCTGTACACTTAGTGTTTTTACTATGATGTGCCGTGGAGAGTTTCTTTTCTGGTCCTATCTGTTTGGTGGCCTATATGCTTCTTGTATTTGTATCGGCATGTCTTTCTTAATTTTGGGAAATTTTCTTCCATGATTCTGTTGAAGATCTGGTCCATGCCATTATCTTTGGATTCTTCTCCTTCCTGTATGCCTATGATTCGTAAATTTGGTTTTTTTATGGAGTCATGCAATTCCT
>NW_008343573.1:1492211-1498070 GCF_000622305.1 Nannospalax galili | reverse complement strand
ATATGTTATTTTGGTTTTTCATGTTATTATTTTTTCTCTGTGATTTTTTTGACTTGTCAATTTCTTTTGTAGTTTCTGATTCTTGTGTGAGACTCAAATCTTCAAGTTTAGGTCTGCTTCTTTTTGTGAACTTTATATATCTTTGTGGTTTACTTTTTGGGCATGAAAACCTGGTTCGTCTAAGCTTCTGGTTTTCTCTTTTGATTTTATATTGGAGTGGCCAGATTGCTTTTGTCTTCAGGAGTTCCCACAGAGGCCCAAGTCAGATGAGGAACAGATGCTCTCAGGCTTCCTGCTAAGGTCTGGATCTCTCCAGGAAAGATTTTGGCCTCAGGAATTTGGGGGTTGGACTGGCCTGGGAGCAGGTCCCAAGAAAGATGCTGTTCTAGGGAAGCTGGTAGTCATGCCACCCAGAGATGCAAAGGAAGATGGGGGCAGGAAGTGGCTCCAAGGGCTCCTGGGGACTGCACTGAGGAGCTGGGTTGGTCTGCATGCAAAGGATCAGGAAGAGGAGAGGTCAGCCCCTGTGACCAGTTAAGAGGCTGGAGGGTTGTGCAGGACCAGGGAAGTAGAGGGAGGTGAGGGCATGGCCAGGTCCAGAGTGCTCCTTGTGACCCGAGAAGGAACTGAGTTGGTCTGGATGCAAAGGATCAGGAAGCAGTGGTGGTTCCCCCAGTGTCTGGGGCATCAAGACAAGAAATGTGGCAGTACCCAGGCTAGGAGGAGAGACCTGCGGGGGAGATGGGAGGGTGAATGAGGCTGGGGGAGTCAAGGTATGGAGGGCCTGATCAACTTACCCCAGAGAGAGAGGCCTTGTGTGTTGGCGAGTGCAAAGTGATTTTATTTTTAAAGAGAAATATATTGTTTATAGGCTACCTACTTTATATGTTATTTTGTTATGGTAGCAAGAATAAACAAAGGCACTAATAGTACACATTTAATAAAGTTATTGAGAAAATGAAATGAAATGCTGAAAATAAACAGAATTTATAAAAATCAAAGCTCCACCTCACAATGCTAAACATAATTTTATGATCAAGTAATAATACAAATATCCATATAAGTAGAATATTCTTGCATTATTTATGAAAAATATATGTTCATGGATGGCTCAACACTTTCACATGCACCTTTTCTATGAATCCTTCCCTTCAAGCTTTTGCAGAACAACTTTAGTTCTGGTTCCTTTCGTGCATCCTTAGTTTGCTCATAAATAAAGTAAGGATGATCTGGGGAGCTCACAGGCCCCAGTGAAGCCACTACTATTATTTTGCTAAATGGACATAGTATCAAACTGCCATATAAATTCCTATCTCTCTGCAGCACTTAGTTCTCACTTGAGAACTTTCATTGTACAGTGGATGGTGGTAACACAGAAATTCATAACTTATTAAAGTGCACATAACTCTATGGAGTGCTCAGCCATAAATGGGACATCTATATCACATGTCCCCAAACTTAGGGACCATTGAGGGAGAGAAGACAGAGCAATTATAAGAACCAGAGGTCAGGAAAGACAGGAGCTAGGCAGTGTCTTCTGGGTAGTTCAGGACTGTTGTAGTCATGAACTCACAGCTGCTGTGGTTGCCTGCACAAGACCTGCAAAGATCAAGCCATCATTATTCTAGCATGGAGCAGAAAGGGGTACATGAGCTCCTACACCTAACCACTGAGCTATTGATGGTTGATGGCATCTGGAGGAGGGAGTCAGTTTTCTTTCAGGTGCGGCCCCTGATAGGTCATCCACACCCATGAGTATATGGGCAGCACAAATTGGACTTAGTAGGCTATTTAAAAAAGAGAGAGAGACATGAAGTTGGGAGAGGATGGAGAGGTAGGTGACATTGGGGAAGAATAGGGGGTGAATATGATCAAACTGATTGTGTGAAATCTCAGAGAATTAATAAAAAAATATTAAAGGAAGGTTATCAATCTGTTAAGATAATCAATGTTAAAGTGCTTTGAAAGTTTCCTAGTGCCATAGAGACAGAACTATTAACCTAGATGACTCAGTCATTAAATTAAGAATGGAGATTAAAAAGCTGTTGGCATAGACCCAATTTTGTGACAATAAAAATCTATATATCGAAGTCTAAACTTCATGTGTTAGTATTAAGAAATGGGGCCCTCTTGAGGTGATTAGGACATCAGGCAGAGATGAATGGGATCAGTGCCCTTGTTAAAGGGCTGCCTGGTCCTTTAGCCCTCCCATTGTGTGAGGATGCATCTACGAATTAACAGACCCTCGATAAATACCAGATCTGATAACACCTGGTCTTGGACTTTCCCAACTTCCAGATCCATGAACAATAATTTTTGTTGTTTATAAGCCTCCCAATCTACGGTATTTTTATTATAGCAAGCTCACAGACTCTGACCATTGTAAACATTTTACTGAGTCTTCAAGGGTCCTTCTTTGTTCAGGTTTTCTCTTTATTCCCCACTCCACCTATACCTGGTTCATAGTTTTATGAAGAAGAGAAGAGTGATTCCTCTGTGGGATGGATTGAAAAAGCTCTAAGTTGTTTGTGATGGTATTTGCTTTTCCTTTTATTTATTTATATTTTATCTTTTTGGTTTCTTTTTGAGACAGGGTCTCATTCTTCAGTCCAGGTGGTCTGGAACTTGCTATGTAGCCTCGGCTGTCCTTGAACTCATACCAGTCTTCTTGTATCAGCCTCTCAAATGTTGAGTTTTCTAGTCATGCCTTGTTACTGTCCAAATCTCCAACCTGGTTGTACCACTCACTGTTGAATTATAATACGTTCGAAATAAACAAAAGCAACGACAACTTGAGTTCTTCATTCTAACCTCATGTGAATACTCAAAGTTCTAATTAATGTTTAAAATTTAAAACAGTGACACAGTATGAGCTGTGAAGTAAAACATTTTTCTTTGGTAAATGTAGGTTTCAGTTTGTATACAAATTATTTTGCTAAATTCATATATCATCTTTAAAAGTGAAATGCATTTTGTTTTTAATTCCTAATTATCTGTTAAAGCTAAAGAAGTGATCAAGAAAACATTGCCTATGATGGAAAAATATTTGTACAGAGAAGGTAGCAATAAAAAATGATAAACTCTAGATACCAAGTACTCCAGACAAGCCACTAAGGAAAAGCGGTTTCAAATGCTAGGGACCCTGCATGTTCATTTATAGTTTGGGCTTTTGCTCCCTGTAATGGTTGATCTTGATGGTCACCTTTGACAGAATCTAAAATCACCTAGGAGATAAGCCTCTGGGCATACCTGTGAGGAATTTCTAGAATGGGTTGATTGATGTGGGAAGACACCCTAACTTTGGGTGGCACCATCCTGTGGGCTGGAGTCCTTGGCTGAATACAAGGAGAAAGTAAGTTTAGCACCACCCTTCATCTCTCTGCTTCCTGGCTGGAAAATGTGACAAGTTACCTCAAACTCCTGGTGCCTTGACTCATTCCCCATGATGGTCTGTACTCTGCAACTGTGAGCTACAATAAACTCTTCCTTTCTTAAGTTGTTTTTGTCAGGGATTTTGTCAGAAACAAGAAAAGTAACTTATGCAAAACTTCATGTCCTGGAGGTTGGTCCCCACTTTAGATATGGTGAGATCTTTAGAGGTGGAGGCTGGTGGGAGGTCATTACTGCTCCCCAACCCATCTTCCTGTCTTCCCCTGTGATCTCTCCCTCTTGCACACCTCCCCACTGTGGCACCATGCACTGTGATGTCCTCACCAGAGCTGAGCCAATATTCATATCATGCCTTTGACCCTCCAAAGGCCACAAGTTTGGAGAAACTCTTTGTAAGTACCAACCCTCAGGTATTGTGCTATAGTACAAGAAAGTGGACTAACACAAATCCTGGCACCATAGTATGGATATTCCCCACTCAAGGTTACTTCATCCAGGGCCACTGGCAGTGCTCAGGGCAGAAGCAAGTTTAGAAGCAGTCTCTGGTTC
This sequence comes from Nannospalax galili, assembly GCF_000622305.1. NCBI lineage: Eukaryota > Metazoa > Chordata > Mammalia > Rodentia > Spalacidae > Nannospalax > Nannospalax galili. The sequence goes on along the minus strand of NW_008343573.1, from coordinate 1,494,131 downwards.
TGGATGGTGATGTGAAGATGTGTACAGCTGTGACTCCACGAACAGCTGAGCCCTATGTAAGATCTACCCCTCCATTGCGGGGATGCCTCAGGCAAGGTCTCTATTTGCGGACCTTTATTTTTTCTTCATGCATAGCGGCTCAGTTCTGGATGGTGTCCAAGGACCCATCCATGCTCTGTGACTTATCTCCTGTGGAGAATAATGTCAGCCTAGGTTGGTAAAGAGTTCATTTCTGGGAAGGAAGGTGATAATTGTGCTCTAAGAGAAAGTTCATCACATCGCTAAGTGAAATTCTTTGTCAACTTCCTCAGCCCGTTCCTTGCTTTGGGACAAAAATAGACCCCTAATTATCTATAGGCAGCAATTGTTTCCTTCCCACTAAGATGTTTCTTTTCGTTTCAGCTTTTTTTAATGCAGAAATTCATAGGAAATGTAGAAAGTATGCCAATGAAATGCAAAGTTGTGACATGACAGCAACACCTCAGAACCATTGTTCAGCTGGGCCCACTGAGATCTGTCAGTCAGAGGGAGCGTGAGGAGGCACAGCACTGACCAGTGGGTTCAGCTGGACTCAGAGAATGCCTGTGCTGGCTGTGGGCAAGTCATTCCTGGGTCTGAGTCTATCATCTTTCAAATGGAGACTGCAATCTTTGACCCCAGCTTGCAGGATCCATCAGGGGGTTCCAGTTGAAATGCCCAGCGATGACAGTTCCAGCATACTCATCGCTGGGCTGAGGGCCATGGGGTGTGAACTCAGAGATGGATGAGGTAGAGCAAAACTCCACGTGTCTTCTGCTGCTGGGCCATTGAAAGAGTGGGGAACGAGGAGTGTTCAGTACAGATTTGTGGTAATGAACACAGTGTATAGGTGTGTTAGTTCCTTTTCTTGTTACTATGACAAACTCCCTGCCACAAGCAACTTAAGGAAGGGAGGGTTTATTTGGCACAGGGTTTGAAGGTGCAGTCCGTCATGGTGGGGCAGTCATGGCCATAGGTGTGTGAGATAGCCAACAGTACACTTGCAGATACTGCATTCACAGCAACAAGTGCTGGTGCTTGGCTTGTTTTCTCTTCTTGGTTCATGGACCTCAGCCCATGAGATGGTTCCACCTATATTCAGGATAAGTCTTCCCACCTCAATTAAGCCAATCTAGAAACTCCTTCACAGGTATGCCCAGAGATTTGTCTACAAGGTGATTCTAAATCCTGTAAAATTAAAAATCAGTATTAGCCATCACAGCGGGTAACGGGTAAACAGAGAGGAGAGAGAAGAGTAGGTGTCAGGGCACATGGATAATGGTGCAGCAGAATGAAGAGCTGTATGCCTGGTTGGGCAGCGGTGGGATTAGAGCCAGGAGACAGGGTGGGAAAGGCACGTGATCTGACTGACTTAGGTAGTGAAGAGTTGAGAGGGTCACTAAGCCAGGGACTGCCTGAGGCAAGGTAAGATGCAGGTTCCTACAGGATGCTGAAGACTTCACGGTGAGGAGTCACCTAAATGCCTCAACCTGGTCTGTCTGACCTTGTGCAAGGAAGCAGGGAGGGAAGGGAGGAAGAATTCTTGAAGTCTGATCATATGACATGCTTTGTGCCAGGAGCTGCCACCGAGCTACTGTATCTTATCAATTACTCTGGTGGTTTATTATAGCATGTGTAGCTATTCCATTAGTTAAAGATGGGCCCAAGGACACACAGGCAAGGCCAAGAGCAGAACCCAAGGCTTCAGACAGCTTGGGGTGTGGTTGGTCAGGTGGTATCTTTAGCAGTCAGAGTTTTTACTGATGGTAACTAAAATGATGCTGGTCAACAGGAACAGAAAAGGAGGCTGGGGAGATGACTCAATTGGTAAAGTGCTCACCTTATAAGCACTAGAACCTGAGTTCAATCTCCCAGAACACAGGTGAACAACAAAAAATAGTA
>NW_008343573.1:1456031-1492127 GCF_000622305.1 Nannospalax galili | reverse complement strand
GAGGGGGAGGAGATAGCATCTCTGGGAAAACAGAGACAGGAAGATCCCCAGGACTCACTGGCTAGCTAGCCTGGTCAAATCAGCAAGCTCCAAAGCAAAGAGAGACCCTGTCTCAAATAAACAAGGTAGACAGCTCCTGAGGAATGATAGCAAAGTTTTCCCCTGGCAGCTACATACATAACCACACATGAATAGAAAAGAAATTAATTCATAGAGCACATGAGAGGCCAGAAGGGCTCTCTACAAACTACAGGAATGGCACCTACACCAACACACACTACAAGCTGTACCTTGCTCTGCTGATGTGTCTAGTCTGTCTTGGACTGTGAATTCTGGACATGACTATGGTCATCCGTCAAGTGGACACTTTTGCCCCAGGAGCTCCAGCCTCAGAGCCACAAAGTCACAATTGGATATGGGTCTTGCCTTAGAGTTGAGTGACTAAGCCCCCTCACTTTACAAAACAATTAAACATTTGCATGTATTTTGTCCCACTGATATTTGTTTTTGAAAGAAAAGAAAAACATCACCTAAGAGCTTTCTTTGGTGCTTAGGTGCGGTCCTGGTCCCGAGTTTTGGGAATGTGGTCGCCTGGTGAATCTCATCTTGGGTCCCACAGTTTGGAGTCAGGGTCCAGGGAGATTGAAACCTGGGGAAGGGAGGAGGTGGCTTTATTCTCTCCTTTACCTTCTCCTCCTCCTCCTCCTCCTCCTCCTCCTCCTCCATTACTTGCCCCTGAGAAAGACAATGTCCTTTCAATATCACCCCTGGGCACTCACTGCTGAGAGTCAGACTATTCAGGGAGAAGGAAGAGGAGATAAAGGAAGGAGACATTTCCACTGGATTGCACCTCAGCAAGGTGGGCTGAATAACTCATTAGACTCACTCTAAAGATGAGCAAATAGGCTGAGTGGTAGGACTTTCCCAAGGCCCTGGAGCTCATTAATGTAGCTGGCCTTGTACCCAGGAATTGTTCTCTTACCCAAACGTCTCTCCAGTGCCCACAGGCCATGGAACCACTGGAAGTACCTTTTCTCACAACCAGCTTTCCCTATGTGCCCTCTCTCCTAACTGGGGCTGAGGACACAGGACTTTAAGCTGGATCCAAGATATAGGGCAGGCAGTGTTCCCTGTGTTTGTTGAGTTTGAACTCATTCTGCCTCTTGTGTCTGTTTCTCCCTGGAGGATGTGCTGTGTGCAGTGAGCTGGTGGTGGAATTCAAAGGTGTCCTTTTTCAACAGGGAGGGCCCACATGTTTCCTGGGTTTTGGTATGTCTTTGTGGGGAGCTTCGAGTGTATGTCCCAGGGCTGCCACAGCTAGGAGTTTGGGGGCTACTTGGTCTCTGGGTTCAATTCACAAAATCTCCAGAAGATAAGAGGTAGGCCACAGGCGTGCATAATTATTGTCCAGGCTAGAATCAGTTTACCACAATTGACATAAGCAGCAGGAAGCTCTCAGACCCTGGGCCGCTGTCCACAGAAAGGAAACTTGTCAGCACAGAAGTGGCTGTCCTGACGTGGGGTTCTCTGTCACTCACACTATAGTTTCTGAGTCCTAAGGCGCTTCTATGAGACCCTTGGGCTGTAAGCCTGGGGAGGCACTCTGGCCTTGGTGGAAGAGCGCTGAATTTGGAATTCCAAGATCCCACAACAGCCCCAGAGAGGCTGCTGTATAGACTGATGGCCTTGGGCAAGACACTGAGCTTCAATTTTCTCTCTCTACTGCAACAGCCATATTATATGGAAGAGTAAAACATAGATGCTGGCACTCATCAGCTGTGACACAACCAGGATCTTCTGTGGAATGAGTGATGGAATGAGGCAACTTGTACCTGCCCCACAGCTCCAGGAAACAAGTGCTATGGGTATCAAGGAAGGAGGAGTCCAGTGGGTGGAATCCAAGTAACAGATTTCAGGGATCCAAACAGATTTCAAGGGCCCTTTAGTATCTCATCCAACACCATCATCTTAAAAGAGGAGCAATCAAGGCCTGGGGTTAGGAAAGGATGTTCCCAAGGTCATTCGGTGGTTGATACAACCAGGGATATTCCACTGTGAGCCATCCCCTGTCTCTGGTCCCTTCTCAGTCTTGCTGCACTCCACTCCAGTTTATCACCTTCAGATACACAATGGCCCAGAGACACCATTTCAGTCATATCAAATTGATCAGGTTGGGGTTATAGTTCCTTGTTAGATGGCTTTGCCTAGGCCACCTTGCTTTCTGGGCCTCAATTTCCCTTATGCATAACATGAAGGTGATAATGTAAATCTCTGTGAAGATTAAGTGCCTGCCTCCTATAGACACTCAGTGTAGGAACAAAAGCCAGATGAGATAAGCAGGGAGAACCAGCACATTTTCCTCTTCTGGTGGGAAATGCTGTCCTGCTGGCTTGACGTGCAGTCACTGGGTTGGGTAAAGGAGCCAGGAGAACCCAAAGAAAACTCAGCAAGAGGCCATCTGGGTGGGGGCACTCCGCCTTTCTTTTGTGGTGAACTTCATGTTGTGAAGCAACTGCCCATCTCTGACCTTGGTGCTCCCCTCTATAAAATAAGGATGCTTGCTTAGACAATTTTCAAAGCTCTTCCATCGCTGATGTTTAAACGGTCTTTAAATGTATTAGTTTCAAAACTCCTGGCAGTATTTCCAGAGGCCAAATCTCCTACAGGGTCAGTTTTGAAATAATGACTAGGGAACTCATTAGCGTTCATGGCCCATACAGGCAACCTGGCAAGGGTGGGGGGACAGGACATTTTCTGTACTTGGATGCATGCCAATTTTCCAACATCTCATGTTTTCAAATAATAATAACTGTTATTTTTGCTAGATGGTTCACTCACAAAGGTTTTTCTGTGCCAAGGTGCCCGGGGCTGGGGTCTGGGCACACACTTTTGGCAATCTCTCCTCCCTCTGAGAATGTGTCTACACCTGCATGACAATTAAACAAGTAATTTAAGTGAAAACCCCACCACTTTACACCTGAAATATGCTAATAATTGAGGGAAAAAAATCTGTGGGAGTATTTCTGACATTAATTATCTGAATAATTGCCTCAGATCCTTCCAGCATATTTGGAAGCAGTTTCACTAAATGAGGGTTTTTCCCCCAAACAATGCATGTCTTGAGTCCCTCCGTAGCTGTTGAACAGGGCCGGTGTGCTGTGGGCTTCTGGTGTCTGGTATGGCCACATCTCAGGGATGGTTGGCTTCATTCTGCTTTGTTCCTATGTCTTCTTTTAGAACCTCAAATCTTACCTGTGAAATAAGACACACAGTCTCCTAGAGTTCACACAAGACTCTCATGCATTGGTAACCTGATCTCCACCCATCCTCAGGAAGTCCAGGAAGCTCTGAGGATGAGGACCTCTAAGGTCACAAACGGGATCTGTTGGCTGAGGAGTCCCCAGGGACTTCTTACCTCCTGCCTCATTACCCCCTCCCCAGCTCTTCAGAGTCTCCCCAGAACTCAGGGCTGGGGAGGGATCCTGAGCTGCCTTCAAGTGAATACACGAAGAGATATGGCCCACAAGGGCCTTGAATTTGACCTCCTTTGACTCTCATGTTGATATACTCAGAGACTTCATGACAGAGCATCCCTGAGAGAGGTAGGGGTAAGGCAAGGACTGTGGTCCCTAAGAGAGGAGTGATGAAAAGATTGTGAGCTCAGCTGGCCTTTCTGACCCAAGCACCCAGCTAAAAGCCCTGGATATCCTGCCTCTGTTCCCAAAGCAGGGCAGACTGGTGGTTAGGTGGCAATGCTGGTTGTCAGGAGGCCTTTGAGTCAAGGCCCCTATGACTTTTCTGCTTGTGCCATGCTGGATGAAGTGCTCCATCTCTCCACATCTTGATTCTCATGTCTGCCAAGTGGAGGTGCTACACCTCCCTGGCAGGGCCACTGTCAGAATGTGAGACTGGTAAGCTCAGAGTCTGAGACCTAGAGGAGCCCTGTGCATGACCATTTCTCCTGCTCAGCCCTCTTAAGTCCCAAGGAAGCAACATGGAGCCAAGCAAGAGTGGTACCTGCAGCCTGTTCCCAGGTGACCTCTTGTAACCCCTTCCTCCCTAGGCAGGTCGCCTGACCTGTGACCCTGAGGTGCTGACAGCATCCCACCCTCTGGGAAAAAACAGGTCACTCTACCGAGTTTGTGCAAATAGATAAAAGAACAAAGTGGTCCATAAATCAAGGCAGCAGGAAAAACAAATACTTCTCTCCCTTGGGAAAGAAGCAGGCAGGGATGGGGGAGGGGTGGGTGGGAAGCTGTCCAGGCAGATTCCCTCTGGGTTTCTCCCACTGCAGTGACCCCGCTGTGTTCCTGGGCAGAGATGAGAGAGACAACCACGGAAGAGGAGGGTGCCAGACAGGGTCAGAGACTCGTGCTATTGTAGTGGTAACCCTAGTGAATCCATTTTTCTACTGTATCCCGTGGAGATATCAGGTGACCCCTAGGTCCCTTCCTAGAACCTAGCCTGTGCTCAGAGACAGATTTCTTCTCTGTGGGCATCACTGCTTATTCTAAAACGGGATGGCAAGGAGCTAAGATTGGGTCTCGCAAAGCCTTGACTGGAACATCCCGGCCCAGAAGAACCGTTCATAGCCTGATTGTACATGTGTATGCAATGTCTCAAGCCCCAGTTTCTTCAACTGTAAAATGAGAAATTAATTGATGACCTGCCTGCTTCTCCAGCAACTGATGAAAGTGGTAATGTATGTACGAAGACTATAGCCAGGATGCATGCTAGGAAGGATGATAAACTTCCTCTGAGCCACAGAGTTTGCCCTCTAGCTCTGTTGCCCGCAGAATGTAGGAAAGTGATCAAACCCTCCCAGCTTTGGTTCACATCCCGGTAAAGGATGGCAACAGTGTATGCCCTGCGCTGCAGGGTTATTTGGAGGACATATCAGCTAAGATACGCTAGGTATATACCAGGTGCCACTTAAAACAATAATCTCTCCATCTTTTGAAAATACATAGTCCTTCCCAACCACTGACTCTTTTGGAGTCAGATCCTGGGGTTTATTGGAGGTAGGACAGGGTGGGCAGGAGCCCTCATGGTCTGTGTCACCCTGTCCAGGCCCTGTCCCCTGCTCACCATTCATCCTGCTGCAGCCACACACAGCCACACCCCACTGCTCCTTGCCAGTCATTCTCTACTCAGGGACTGTGCTTGCTGATCCTTTTACCTGGGACTGAGGGGTTCCCTGGAACACAGAACACCCAGTTCTGATATCAGGAATCATCTGATAAGCCTATGTTCCTCTGAGCAGGGAAGACCCTGCCTCAGGTGTATAAGGCTATCTCTTAGAGGCTATTCAGACCTGCTCTGACCATCACCTAAGAAAAAGCACCCCTACTCACTCTGTTCTCTGCACAGCTCTTACCAGCACCTGAATGCTGCCAATGCTCTTGTTTATTTACTTGCCTGTGTCTCCTTTCCACAATGCAGGGAATTTGTTTATTTTAAATAAGGGTCCCTCCATCCTTCAAATCACCCCCCCAAGAGGTGCTATGGTTGTTTGAAGAGGACACAGTCTTGGGGACTTTCTTCCTGACACCCTCACAAGGATGGAACCAAGCTAAGCTGGGTGGCCTTATCCCATTTCTGGTTTTGTTTTTTTGTTTTTGTTTCTGCCTGTATCCCCTGGCTCCTAGAATAGAACTTGGCAGGTAATAGGCACTTGATATATTTTTATTAAATGAATGAAAAAAGTGGATCTATGGAGTTTGGACCTAGATAAAAGCAGAGAAGAGGTCCAAAGGATTGCTCTCTAAAATGAGGATTAAAAATAAAAGTTTATGGCTGTTCTGTGTTGACTGATGAGGTGTGCAGGCTCATGTGCAAAACAGGAAGCCAGATTGGATGCTTAGACCAGAGAGGGAGACAGAGAAAGTGTAGCAAGACTTCAAAGCACAAACAGCTTCTCTTTGGCTGTGTCTAAACAAGCCAGGCAATTAATCAAGTAACTCCAGCCTCCTTCCACCAATGGCCTCAATTATCTGGCTATTTGAAAACTGCCCATTTTATGGGTAATGAATGTTAATAGGCTATTGTCCGGAAACAGTCTGTCCCCCAGCTTGCTCCTTAGCATTCAAGAGCCCCCAGGCAGCCTTGGTGGTTCCTCTGGGCTCTGAGATTGCCTTTCTTATTCCTTCCTTTAGTGAACTGCAGTCAGGATGAAGAAAGCATCCAAGTCCCTGCCTGGGGTCTGGAACTTGCGACTGTGTTGCTCCACAAATCTGTGCTTCCTTCTGGTCTGCCATGTTTATTTCTCCTCCCAGTAGTCTCAATCCTGGCCCTACTGTTGACTGACTGTCCTCCAGACTGGCCTTATCTCTTTGGTCATGCCAACTTTTCTAGAATGTACTCAGAGAACTGTGGGAAGAATAATTGCTTTCCATCCCTCCCTGATTCTCCTTCAAAACAGAGCTGCCCCCCTGGAAATTGTTTGAGCTGATAGGAGATGTGTGTGTATGTGTCAAGGGGGCAGGTATGGAACTCCTAGTATGGACCTCATGTAGTTGAGCCCTTGAAAAATACAAGCTCCAACCTAGGGCTGGGGTTGTAACTCAGTGGAAGTGCTTGCCTCACATGCACGAGGCCCTAGGTTTAATTCCCAATTCTGGGGGGAGGGGTGGGTAGAGTTAAGTCCCTGTGAGCTTCACGGAATCCTGCCAGTCATGAGCATGGCCGTAGATAGGGAAGAGGAGGCCTAGAGCTTTATATAGCATGTCTAAACTTGATACAGATTTACCAGGGGTAAACCCAGGGGTCCACCAAGTCACCAGCTTCATACTTGCGTGACACAGTTGGAGAACCAAGAAAACCAGAGCTGGGAAAGTCTAATGAAAGCTTTAGACCCAAGCCCTTGGTTTGCAGATGGGAAAGTTGAGAGTGAAGAGTGGCAGTGACGGTGGTGGCATCATGGGAGGAATGGTAATGACCATAGGTGGCAACACCAAGATTGGTGAGAGAGATGGAAGAATGAGGCCTTACAACCCCTACTTGCCTTGACTCCTCCTTCATGCCCTCTGCCCTGCTAGCATGGGCTTCTCCTGAGGCTCTGATCTGGTTTGCACACATTGTTAAAGAGCTCCCAGGTTCCTGTGGAGCCCTGAGGCTCAACTTCCTTCCTGCTCATCTTCAACATCCTGCCTGCACGTTTTCCTTCCCGGGGCCTCTTGGGAAGCCCTCTGGCCCAGTTCTCTATCTTTGAAACTTGGAATTTGACTGAGGAGTCAGAAAGCAGGATTCTCCATTGAGTTTGGATCTCACTATCTGGAACCCTCACATCCCCATTGGGTTATGTGTCCATCGTGATGCCTGGGGAAAGCAGAGCCTTGATGTTGCTTCTTCATGCAGGAGCTCAATGGCAAAGATGCCTCAAGATATCTTCCTGGGGTCCTTCAGGACTTGCCATCCCCCTACCTTGTCCCTTTCAGGGATGTTATATGATTTTTTTTCCCCTGGGGAGTCTCTTTCTACTCACCCCAAATAGAGAGGACAACAGACCAAAGAAATGACCCTCTCAAGTCCAGCTTGGTGAATTAATGAGTTTACTGGGGTAACTTACTAGGGCTTATGAAACTGAAGAGTCTCGTCCTTCCCCAGTAACTGTCTATGTTTACAGATCCTCAGGTAGGGCAGGGTCCTCAAGAGCATTTTCAAGAGCCTTCCCCTCCTTCCATGAGGGAACTTTAATGAGTCCAATTTTGTGTCTCTTTCATGGGGTTAATCACAGCTGCTCTAATTTCAAGATGGCAGCAGCCATATTGTACCTGGAGAACTCCACAATTAGAGGCAATGGAGAAATCAAGACTTAGCCTGGAGAGGACAGGCTTCTGAGAGAGTATGGAAGCTCGTCCTAAGCATCCTCCTCAGTTACAAGGCCCACTTCCTACCCCTGCTACTCACATGTAGAGTCTGGAAGGCCGATTGAAGCTTCTGTGATTTGGTATGGAGCCAGGTCAGATCAGGAGCTTCCTGTGAGCACCCCCAGTCTCTAAACTCCCCGCTCTTTGTTAGGGGTTGCTCTTGAGTGCAGCCGTGTGCTTCCTTTCTGGTCTTTTCTTGGTTAGATTAGGTCCTTGAAGGTAGTGACAAGGACATTTTTATCTTGAAAAGGTAGCATACAGCACAGGGCTACTCCCAGGTGTTAAGAGGATGGAACATGTGTCAGGGTGATAGCTAGCTCTGGGGGACAGAGTCATGTGTCGTGGGGATGGGGTATGGAGGTGGAGAGCATGACCTTCTTCTGGCCATTTCCAATTCTGTGTGCTCCACCTCAAAGTCGCTGAAAGGTCCTCCTTCTTGGGAAGAGAGCTGAGGTCTGGTGTACACATCACACAGTCAGGCCCTGTCTCCAGGTTTCCTTAATGCCCTTCCCCAAATTTCTTTTGGGGATGATGAAAAGTCCCAAAATCTATGTCCCAAAATGTGGCGATGTGTTATGTTTCTATTTTGTCTGAGAGAAAATCTTCCATCTGCAGGGAAGCACCTTAAGACACGGGATATTCTTTTTTAAAAAAATATTTTATTTATTATTTTTATTTTATGTGTCTATGTGTATTGCCTGTGTGTAGGTAAGTACACCCATGTTGTGCAATGCCCGTGGAGGACAGAAGAGGCTGTTGGATCCTCTGGAACTGGAGTTAGAGACAGTTGTTAGCTGCCGTGTGGGTGCTGCGATTTAAACCTGGGTCTTCTGCAAGAACAACCAATGTTCTTAACCGCTGAGCCATCTCTCCAGCCCCAAGATAGGATAGTCTAAATGGAGGTGAAACATTCCAAGATGCTGGGAAGCTCCTTAAACTCAGGAAGTAAACAACTTAAAAGCTTCAGGATGTCCCTGAAACTGACCAGTTCACTAGGCCCCTCCCCTGCCAAGCACACATAAGCAGTAAGGACTGCTGGGAGACACTCTCAGAGAAGCTGAGTTGCCTAAAAGATTCTCTGATAAGCCTAGCCTCCTGGAAGAGTCAAGAGACCAGTCAGGCTACCTAGAAGAAGCTCAGACCAACTGAGATGCCTGGAAAAAAATGTTCTCCAACCTATAAGTTGTGAAGTGAGCTCCAGGTTTTCAGGTTTTGTGAGCCATCACTCAGACTGGAGTAGCAAGGCTTTTGTCAGTGCAACTGCCTTTGAGTTGTCCTTGCTCCTGTAAGTAATCCCTTACCCGTACTTCATAAGCAACCCCAATAAAATTCACTGGTTCACCAAGCTGGATTTGGTGGTCTTCTTACTTTGGTCTGTCATTAGTTTCTATCTGGGGTGAGTAGACGTTTGTTCATATTTCCCCAGGAATAGCATCACACAACATGATGGATGCACGACTCTGTGAATGTACAACAAACCACTGAATTATACATTCTAAATGAGCAAAATGTGTGGTATGTGACTTTAACAGCAGAGCTATTAAAAATTATGCAATGTTAAAAAGCAAAAGTATTTCTCAGTAATCATTAATAATATTTTTACTAATTTTTCCAACAACAAAATTATTTTTAAAAACAATCTGAATTCTGCTAGCACCTTACAATTAACCTGGACTTTTATTCTCATCTCATGGGACCCTCACAAATAACTCAGTGACAAGAGAAAGTAGTTCTATGTTGTAGGACATGCAAGGGCTGTGGCCTAGGCAGACTGAAAATGCAGTCAAATCCCAGTTCTGCTCTGTGCTAGCTACTTGCTGTTCGACAAGTCACTTCTCTCTTTGAACTTCATTTTTCTCATCTGAAAATATGATGGTAACACCACCAGCCATCAAAGGGTATTGGGTGATAGCATTAGGAACACTGTGTTTTGTGAAGGGCATGCTATGTTATTAGCACTCAGTAGAAAGTCTTGTCACTTCCTCCCTTTTCTAGATAAAGAAATGAAGGCTAGGATGGGCAAAGTCCCTGCCAAAGCCTTTGAAGACACCTGGGCTTGTCCTGGAGCTCTTAGATGCTGAATGGTCCTCCAGGTTCCTGCCTGGCCCTACTGACTCACTGAATAGCTTATGGTTCAGACCCTGCAACCAAGGTAACTCCTGGCACACAGCAGAGCTCAAACAATGCTTTCCTTGAACTTAACACCATCACAAGGGAAAAGCCAGAGGAGTTAAATACAATTTCTTAGAAACAGCTCAACTTCTACAGTGTCACCCCAGTCTCCATATGCCCATGTGCTCTGAAATGCTTAGTACTGGATGCTGTACACTGTTTGAAATTCACGTGTTATAATCCTAACCCGCAAGACAATGACATTAGGAAGTATGACCTTTGGAAAGGGATTTAGTCATGTGGATGGAGCTGCCCCAGGAGTGGGATTAGTGTCCTTCTATTAATGGCCCCAAAGAGCTGCCTTGTCCCTTCCCCCTTGGGAGGCCACCACTAGAAGCTGCCCATCCATGAACCAAGAAGCATACTCTCACCAGACACTAAATCTGCCTGTACCTTGATCTTAGACTTTATAGCCCTCAGAACTGTGATAAGGAAAGAAATACTTTATCATTTAAACCACCAAATCTATGGTATTTTTGTTAGAGCAGCCCAAATCAGCTATGACAATGAATTAGAACTGAGATACACATGCCACAGCTGCTTGTTATCCAAACTATTGAGGGAATGGTTCTACATCAGACATAAGAAAGTCAGATATTACTTTTAAAAAATATAAAAAAGACAGATAGCAAAATGCCAAGCTGTGAAAGACCATATGTTTATCAGATTGTGTGAATATTTTGTACATGGGCTTCTCAGAGAAGGAGGTCAGCAGTCTTTTTTCTATTCAAATAGACACCCCAGGTGATAGACCAGCAGGGTTGGGTTCTGACTGAGTATGTGGTTTAATCCCTATAAATACACAGCTAAAATTGAAATTGAAAGCCCAGTAGGAAGGAAGAAGGTGGGAACCACTGGGCCATGTGGTTGTCTATGTGACTGTGGAATGGGAGGGGCAAGAGACTTCTAAGAAGAGACTTTACTTCATATCCAATTTCTGCCAATTCTTTGAGCACAAATCCAAGCAATTACATAGGAGTGTGGGTTTCACAATCCCTCTGTGTATGTGATATTGTAGATAAGCCCTTTTTCATCTATCTAATTCTTGTGGCCTTCTCAAGGCCCCTGCCTTCCTTCCCTGCTGACCAGAGGAGCCATGATTTTCTCAATGATGTTATGCAATCCTATTGGTCAATTATTTAGTTTTTCTGACTGGAACAGGCAGTACAGGGGAAAGGATAGCTCCGTTCCCTTAGGAAATTTATACAATTATGTGGGGGAAAGAAGAGCTATAGAAGCAAGCTGTGTGTTTGCTAGCTCCACTTACTGAAACCTGTTGATTTACCAGCATCCAGCATCTTTGTGTAGTAAAATATGCATTGCATAAAATATACCATTTGTTAACCAATTAAGGTTACAGTCCAGTGGCATTAAGTTTATTCATTATTGGCTTGCAGCTGTCACCCTATCCATCTCTAGAACATTTCTACCTTCACTAAACATCAATTCTCACCTTTTCCTCTAACTCCTGGTGACTCCCATCCCACTTTCTTTCTCTATGGATTTGAGGACTCCGGGAAATCTCCTTTAAGACGGTGTCACAATATTTGTCCTTTTGTGTCCAGTTTATTTCACTCAATGCCATGTCTTCCAAGTTCATCCCAGAATTTGTACCCATTTGGGGACTGAATCTTATTTTGTTGTATGAATAAATCACACATGGTTATACCAGGACAAGTTTGTCATCATCCCTGGCTGGCTCCATCTGGGCACTGTATGCAGGTGAGCAGACTAATGGGACTGGTAAAGGTGGTATCTTTGTTTGATCAGCGAGCCCTTGCTCATGGGGAGTAGTCAAGTCAGTGTAGTACTGAATAACAGTGGCACTGGCTAGAGGAAAGAGACACTCTGAGAACTGGCCTAATCCAAGATTTGAGGAATGACCTGTTGGTGTTCTCTTGTAAATTCTTGAGTTTTCTATTTGTGTTTTGAACAGATGGAGACAACAGTGAGCTAACTGCCATGTCCATTTCCTCTCTGCTACTAAGAAGCTTGTTGTTTCTTTCCTATCTTGTGCCATGCTGTCGAAGCCTCAACATCACCTTTATTTATATCATCATTACTATTTATGTGTGTGTGCACATGTGTGTTCACATGTGTGTAAGTACACATGTATGTACATGCATAGGGAGGCCGGAGGACAGCTTTAGGTGTCATTCCTCAAACAGTTCATCTTTTGTTTTAAATTTTCTCTTACTGATCTAGGACTTGCCTACTAAGGTAGCAAGTCCCAGGGATCCACTTATCTCTGCCTTCTCAGCACGGAAATTATAAGTGTGTGCCACCATGCCTGGCCTTTTCTTTTTTTCTTTTTTCTTTTTTTTTTTTTAATATGGACTTGAACTCAAGTTCTTGTCTTTGCAAGGCAAGTACTTTATTAATGGAGGTAGATCCTTAGTCCTTATTATTGCTAACACTATTATTTGCTAAGATCTGTTTCTCTTTACTACATCAAGTATCTTTTGGGATGTAGCAAAGTTGTGTGTGTGTCTGTGTGTGTGTGTGTGTGTGTGTGTGTATACCTCTTCTGTCATTACTCTGACTTGATTTCCTTTCATTTGAGGCTATCCATCCATCTGGCCCAAACTTCCTCCCCACCCTGGTCTCCTGTGATCTTGTCTCCTCTCTCTCTCTCTCTCTCTCTCTCTCTCTGCCTCTGTGTGCTTGTTGGTTCAGGAGCAGAGAGCTCCAAGTCCCCTGGGTGCCTCCTGCTTTTTGGTCAGCAGTGACCCCTGAGAGCATGACCTACATTCCTCAGGTTCTCGTTAATCCACTCTTGTTTTTCTTTGGATTTGTCACTCTTTTGAATCTCTTAGATCAGTAGGGGCTTAAACTCTGATAGACGAGAGTGTATCATATTTATTGATATTGAGACTGTTTGTTAATTACCAGTTGTAATGAATAAAGACTTCAGCAGGGTCTCGTCTCCCACAGGACACTGAGCCTGGCACCAGAGGCCATCTTTCCCAGCAGCATCTCTGCAGGACTCAGCTCACTGCCATGTTTCCTCACCAGCCTCTTCCTCTCTGCCAGGGCCCACAAAGCTCCAAAGACCCAGAACTTAAACAAATACATCAATGTATTTCTGCAGTGGCCCCTCCAATGCTTTACTCTGTTTGTTTAGGTGCCTGCCTCTCCCTGCTCTGAGCAGCTCCAGAGCAGGAGACAGGCACACAACAAGAAATGAGTCACTACTCTGCTGTCTGCGTGGCATCAGTGGCACAAGGAGGCAACCCTGCGAAAGGAAGGCGTGAGGATGAGCTGGTGGGAGCACATTATATGTATAGCATGGGGTGGGGTTAAGGGCCCAAGGGGTTTAGTTAGAACTTGAGAAATGGGCGATTTACAAATCAGGGACCACTTTGCCGCAGACACAGCAGTGGCAAGAGTGAGATGGTGGGGAAGTGAATTGGGGGAGCGCCCTCTGTCCGGAGGTGCTGCTTCAGCTCAGGGAGCAACCTGGGAAGTGAAGGCAGCCTGGGGTTCCATGGTCATTGTGTGTCTTGGAGCAGTGTGGAGCCATTGAGAATGATGAAGAGGGCTGGTGGAGAGGGGACGGTTGTGTTTCACAGCATGGAGATGTCTCTTGAGGGCCAGACTGAAGAAGGAGAGACCCAGGAAGAGGCTCTTGTGGTAGAAGTGATGTGATGGTGAGGATGGAGGGAGTTGGGGAGGAGTGTATGGCTCACCTCCTGTGGGTGCTTCAGTGGGTGGAAGAGTGGGTGAAAAGTATTTCTCTATCAATTCTGAGTTACCAGGCTGGGGGCAGGGAGTCCTTCTAGCAGCCCTGTGTTTATTGTTCTCTGTCACAGTGTATTTTCTGTTACATAATGCATCAAACTGTACCCACTCTACTCTCTGTCCCAGAGGCCAAGGCCAGCCTGTGAGCGAAGCACACTCAACCCTTAGCTCCCTAGCAGGGCAGGCCAGCTGGCTGGCTGAGTTCAGCAGAGGCTCCCACCCACGTGTGTGTGTTGGTGAGTGAAGGGCAGGGGGATATCAAGGCATGTTGGGAAGTTACAATCACGTACCTCATGATTTGCCTTGGAACAATCCTCTGCCTGTGCGTTCAGCCTACGGAGCTGCAAACTGAAGTTAGTAAGATCAAAAAGACATCAAGATCCTGGCAAAATACAAGTGTCAGAAGGAGGTCATTTAAGGTTCCAAATTGGACCACAGCCTCCAGTCCTAGAATTAGAGGCTCTCCTGGCCCTTTGGGCTTAGAAGTAGGGAATGAGAGGAGGGTAACAAGAGTGGTCCCAGAGCTCTGGAGTAAGTGAAGAGACTCCCAAGAGGGGCTGGAGTCTCCTAGAAGCTCCTGTGGAAGGTGGGCAAGGCCTAGAAGCCATTCCCGGGCTCTAGACTAGTCCACAGATTGTTCAGGCAGGCTTGTGCCTGTAGGCTCAGCTGCCTGGCAGCCCTGGGTCTGGCTGACATGTGGAAACTGCTGCTGAGATGGCTCCCAGTGGTCAGAAGAGGCAGCGGCTCTGGGTGGAGCTACCAGAAATATCCTTCTGTGTCCAAAACTACGCAGAGGGACTACGTGGTAAAGACTCTCCAAAGTCAGAAATATAGTATCCACCTCTGCTCTAGGCAGAGCAAGGAACCTACAACTTCATCCACAATTTTCTTATTCAGGCAGAAAAATGTAGTATGTGGGCTGGGAAGATAAGTTAAATGGTAAAGAGTTTGCTACACAAGTATGAGGACCTGAGTTGGAGCCTTAGCACCCACAAAAAGGCTGAGTATGGTGCTGTGTTCTCATAACCCCAGTCTGGGGAAGCAGTGACAAGAGAATCCTTGGTGGCTCACTGGCCAGGCAGTGCCGATCTAGCTGAATTGATGGGCTCCAGGTTCAGTGACAGGCCTTGTCTCAAAAAGCAAGGTAGACAGAAACTGAGGAAAATACTCAAAGTCAATTTCTGACTTCCACATGCACAGCCCCCGACACACACATACACAGACACACAGACACACAGACACACACACACACACACACACACACACACGCACGCACGCACCACATAGACATGCATGCACATAAATAAATGTTGCACGAACCAAAATGAAGGCTACCTGCCTGAAAGGCCATTTGGCAGGAAAGAAACCACAGTTCACACCTGGAAGAGGCAAACCATTTACAAGAATTTCCCAGTATGCTACTCAAGGCCTTCCCACCACAGTCTCCATCTACCCAGTGAAGGCAACAGGCAACTGTTAGCCCAAGTTCAAAGAGCTAACGAATGCCAGGGTGGATGCTGTCATCCCAGAACCCTCATTTCATATCTCTCTTCTCAAGAAGCTGGGATGACCATGTTAAATGGAGTAGAAGCACTTTGTAAACCTAAAGTGCACTGACTGAGATGTGGCTCTTCTTGTGAGGGCAAGAAACCAGAGATGAGTTGATCTGAAGGTGGCCTACGTGGAAACATCCTTCTAGGTGTGTTCAGGACTGGCTTCGGTGGGGCAATGGCCTCTGTCCCCACCACCCCCGACCCCCAGTTCCTGTCTCTGTCGTTTTCCTCTGATCTTTTGGCATGAGTGAGTGATGTTTGTTTTGGAAGCTAAAGGACCAAACTTGTAGCACTGAAGACAAACACACCTCTGGACACAGTCCGGGCTCCCAGACCCCTCTGCACACAGGAATTCATCCTGTCACCTCTTGTGTATCATCTATAACCCTAAAAGACTGCCTTGTCAGCTTATCTGGCCACTAGGGTTTTAACAGTCCCTTCATTAAGCCCAGAGAACAAAGCCAGCCGGGTGAGGGTCTCAGAACATCCAAACAGCCTGTCACCCTGAGTGTGAGGTTGCGGCTGTCGGGAGAGGCTGGGCACTGTTTACAGATGAGGGAGATAACCGCTGAGGAAGGTCGTGGGTGTCTTCTTTCCACCCTGAGGGTGGGGGTTGGGAATCCTCTGACCACCCTGATGCTCCAGCTGGCCTGGAGGCCTTTCTTAAGCCACTCAAAGAGGAATTTGGGACCAAGGATGGAAGAGGAGGGTGTGGCTGGGAGGCAAGGGCCGCAAAGAAACCAAAAAGTAAATCTTGCCTAGGTGCATCCTATATCATTGTGAAGGGGACATGGGGAGTAGGAATGGTCACAGCTAAGTTGCCGCCTCTCAGCTACATGTGCTGACTCACTCCTGCCACAGGAGTCCCCTCTATATTATCAGAGAAAGGGGCTACCCAGAGACCACTTGAATACCACCAAGTTGGTCAGTTCCATGGCAGAGTTACGTGGGGATGGAATGTAACCAGGGCTAAGCTGTCACTGATATGGCTTTGTGCTCTAAGTTACTCAACAGTTTCTAATGGTTGTGTTATTGCTCCAACTACCACCGACAATGACCATCGTCACTGCTGATGACAACAGTCCTCAAAGACTGCTGGCACTTTTCATATCCAAGGGGCTCTTGGCTTATCCTAACAGTCTGTGAAATGGGTGAAAGTTCACCTCATTTTGTCAGGTAGACACACTAAGCCCTGGAGAGGTGAATGGTCTCCTTTAATGTGCCTCCACTATCCGTGGACACTCCTCTCATCTATGGGAGCTTCACATTGCCGTGGAAATGTTGCCTCTTCCTAGAGATCTGGGTGACCACAGTGGATGTGCTGTAACAAGAATCCAGTTCAGAAACTAGTTGGATGAGGAAACATGAAGGATGCTTTGAGAAGTGGTGCAGTCCCTATGCCTGGAGCAGGGCACTCCTGCGGATTACAGGGATAGTAGAGAAGCATGAGACATTTGAGGGCACGGCGGTGGCAGCAGTATATGACACTAAGGTCCCCTTCAACTTCACTGCAGGAAGACTGCTGGATTCCCCAGAATCTGTCCTCAGTTCGGATTTGGGGTTCAGTGATGCAACACAAGTCAATGCTGCTTTCCACAGCAGTGGGTTGACAGCCTCCTCAACATGTCCCGGTATTTCTTACTCCTTACACCCACCCACAGGGCTGCTGGACACATGGTGCTTTCCCCCTATCACCAGCAGGAGTCCTCTGGCTCCTGCAGGGTTAGCTCATGACCAACCCTGCTGTGGGTGTTTATCTTGGTCTCCCTGGCTTGTCCTGACCCCTTCCTCCTGGAAGCCCCAGCCTCCCAGGTGCTGATAGCATGGGACCAGGAGGATTCAAGTATCCTCCACCACAGAACACAGCACCCTACCCTGCTCACCACAGAACTTTTCCATATGTGGCTGCCCTTAGTGATCTTGCTAATCCTGCTCAGTGATCCAACACCACATATGACTGGACAGTTAAAGTCCTCTCGGGTCGGTTTTGGTCACCTCTGTGCTCTGCTGAAAGAACCTGCCACTCTTCCTTCCACACCCAGTTCAGATGCCCCAGTTCAGATGCCAAGACTACCCGCCCCGGTCCTACCAGGCCATCACAGTACACGTAAGTGTATACCACATGCAGCACACAGTACCAGACACACAACACTACATACTACACTTACCACATAACCCCACATGTATAATATCATGCACATATAATGCACAGCACACAGAACTACACTACATACAGCATACACTGAACACATGGCATAAATACACATAATGTATAACACAACATGTATCCACAATACGTACAGCACATACAATATATACAACATGCACAATGTAACACACTCGATATATGCAACATATGCATGTGACCCACCACTCATACAATGCACAGCATAAATGATGCAAACAACATGCATGACATGTATAGCACATGGTGCATATGACACATAACATATACTGTACCCATAGCATCCACCCATTCACACTGCTCACAGCCACTTTCTACTTCCAATTCCATCATTCTCAGTTCTTATACCAGGACTGGCTTAGGGGTTAGAGAAGGCTTACAGCTGTTTCTGGGCTCAAAAGCTAAGACTGACTCACTGTGGGGCCCTGGTCTCCTGAGTTCTCTGGGCTGGGCCTACACACTGCAGGGGTGATTCCTGCACTCTCCTGTGTCCCAACCCTAGGAAAGCTTGGGAAGTGCCTCAAGGCCCCATGGGAAGACAGACATGATGCCCACAGTGGCATCCAGCAGTGACTTGGGCCATTGGGAGAACAGGGTCCAGGAAGGTACAGAGACATACCCTAAAGAAGGCTGCTGGGGCTGCCATGAGGCTCTGTCTTTCTAGCATTGCCATTCACAGCCTCTGAGCTACAAACTCAACACTGCCCTGGGTGACAAGCCCCCTGAGAGCAGACAAGGTATCGGTTCTACTTGTCTTCCTGATGGGCTCTCTCCAGGTTGAGTGCTAAATCTTCTGGTGTCTGAGGAGAAGACCTCCGCAGCCTTCCCAGGCATAGTCTGAGCTCCCTGGTGAGAGGAGGGGCTGCCCAGGCTTGAGCTGCAGCTCCTGGCTCTGACCTACAGCCTGTCACATGAGAAGAAGGGGAAGCCCAGCCAGCTGTGTCAGCTCACCTGGGTATCTAGGACCTAAAAATGAACATACAGCCAGACTTGTTAGAGGACACAGGACTCAGTGGGGAGTGGGAGTGGGCACACTGGACTTTGTAGTGTTTACTGATGGAAACAAATGGATTTATTTTTTCTGTCTTCTGCTTAAGTAAACTTTAAATTCAAACCACAGGACCCCCTCAAAGATCAGAATACACACACACACACACACACACACACACACACACCCCATAATCCTAATGAAAGGCACATTGGCACAGGAAACATTTCACCAGAAGAGGACACTTGCCTGGGGCCCACAGCACACCAAGGCCATGAAGAAAGGTTGGAAGCTCGTTTGGGGTGGTCATGTCTCTGTCTGCATGGTTCTAAATGCATGCCGAAATCTCAACCGAAGATTGTATAGCCACAGAATATTCAACTCTTCAGATCACAGCAGAGTCAAAACGTGTCAGAGTCAGACAGTGTGGGTTTGTAGCCCAGCTCTGCTTTTGATTTGGATGACTTTGGGTAAGTTCCTCAGCCTTGCTGAATCAGTTTCCTTATGTGCTTAGCAGTTACATCTGCCTAGTGAAGCCAAGTACATGAAGGGCCCAACACAGTGTCTGGGATACAGTAGGTATTGTTGGTGAGCTCAAGGAACAGCTGGCTATGAAGCTACATACATAGCAACTCTTGGTTTAGGTGGAAAGCTCTAGAAAACCTCCTCTGTATCCTGCTATTTTATTTAACAAATAGAATTTATTTTAATAAATAACTACTCTTTTTAATCTGCAGTTATACCTATTTTACAGGTGATGAAATTGAGGTTCAGAGAGATTGATAATATTTTCCAAAGCCATTAAGTTAGCCAATGACACAGCCAAGATTCATATCTAGACATTCTGTCTTCAAAGCTCCAGTGTTGCTGCAAGCATAATGTCTATCCATGAGTTTATTTGTCTCTTCCACCACATTGTGAGCCCCTGGAGACAGGGACTTGGGTGATTTATGTCTCATTCCTGCAGCCCTTTACACAAAGCCAGGCCCAGAGTAAGTGCCCGGAGAATGTATTTGTTCAACAAATGGATCAATGAACACAGTCAATGGAGACTTTCACCCTCTCTGGGTTTTCAAGTTCAACAGGCAGTCAACAAAATCAGACATTTTTCATATGTGCCTTTTGGGGAGGGTCTGGCTGGATACACTGCCTGGCCCCATCACAGAGGTATGAGTCCAGGCCCCAGGTTTGTTTTTTAGGGTTTTTTTTTTGTTTGTTTGTTTGTTTTTGCCTCTTTTTTTTAATGTCTCTTCTCCTGGGGATGCGGGTGGGTGCAGATCAGTAAGGGAAGATCTATGGAGGAAGTAGTATTTGTATGGAGCTGTAAAGTATGTTCAGGGGCAGAAAGCACATACTTGTCAGCTTCCTTTTCATGTGGAGATAACACCATCACTGTCTTTGATTCTGGGGGGCTCTGCCTTAAACAGCTTTTTTTAAAAAAAACTTTTAGCTATGTAGACTATTCATTCAACCCAGTTCCCTTCAGTCATCTGTCCATTCATCTATCATCTATGTAGTCATCAACCCACCCATCAGTCCATCCATCATCCATCCATCCATCCAGCTAACCATCATCTAGACATCTACCTATTCATCCATCAATCCATCTATTATCCATCTATCATCTGGCCATCTATCATCCATCCAACTTCCCATTCACCCAGAGAATATTTGCAGAACACATACACAGCCCTGGTTCACCACAGAGGTACACTGAGGCCAATAGAAGGCCCCAGAAACAAAATGTAATGTTCATTATTAGATTCTAAATGTGTTGTTACCCTTGGTCAGTTTACACGGCCCTGAGTTCCTGGCTTTTGCAGTGTGTTAGTTAGATAAGATGGGATTAGATTCTCAACAGGGAAATGGAGGAGACTTTAATCTTAGGTCTTCTTGTGGAGATAGACTGGTTTAGGGATCTGAGGGAGTACTTAACATCCAATGTCCTGATACCTGTGTCATTCAGAAATGAACTCCCTCTGATAGAGATAAACTAGGCCTAGAAATGGCTCTTCTCTTTTGTGCAGGCCACACCCCAACCAACACTGTTCCTTCCCTGACAGAGGCTGTAGACTGCAGGACTGCATTTCTCTGCTTGGACAGCAGCTCACCACACACACAGGTCCCTTGTTCAGGGAATGTGGGCGGCTGCTTGGAGCCACTGCTGGAAATGGCCTCCCAACAGATGTGCCTTTAATTTGTTTCCGGGTCAGTGGCCCCTGTGCCCCAAGGAGGCTGCCTCCCAAGCAGGAGGCCCCAAAATAGCTGTATGTGTGCGTCCCTGGATGGGGTTATCCATCACTGCCCGGCCTCTGCCCCCGGATGCCTCTCTCTGGTGGCTGGCTCTAATCTGACCACTCAGCGTGGAGAGGGGAAGCTGGCTCTGTCCCCTCGGGTGATGGCCCCTCAAAGGGCCAATTGTAACCACATGGAAGGGGGGCTCTGCCCTAGTCCAGGGTCAGTCAGAGAGCCCTTCCTCTAAGGAAGAAGGAGAGGTTTGTAGAGGGCCTACCATGTAGGCCCTGCATAGTTCAGGATGGCAGTGCTTTTCTTCAGCCCTGATCCATTTATTTTTAGATTTTAAAAATTATGTATTTGTTTGTGTGTCTGTATGTGGGCATGTACACATGAGTGCAGGTGCCAACAGAGGCCAAAAGAGGATGTCTGATCCCCTGGAGTTGGAATTACAGGAGGTTGTGAGCTGCCCAACATGGGTGCTAGGAACAAAACTCAGATCCTCTGCAAGAGCAGTATGTTGCTTAACTGCTAAACCATCTCTCCAGCCCTCTGATTCATTTATTAATAGTGTGTGTCATGAACACCTTCTACCTACCAGGCAAGCTTTCCTATGCATCATGACTGACCCTCTAGCTCTCTGGGAAATTCTGCAAAAATGTCTCCTCTCCCATCTTACCCAAGGGGAATCAGCCTTATAGAGCTTGTCTTCTCCAACCTAAAAAGAAAGGGAACAGGATACATGTCTGTGTGGCTGAACAGGGGCTTCCTCAGAACAGTATGGTTTCCCAGAGTAGTGAAGGATCAGCATTAGCTAAATTGGAATCTTCTTCTCAGTCTCATCTACTGGAATTGGAGTCAACACATAATAAAACTATCCAATGGGACCATTTGAAGGTGAAATATGGTAACTTGGCCTGGGGAGATGAATCAGTCAGTAAACTGCTGTTCAAGCATGAGGACCTGAATTTGGTCCCTAGAATCCATGTAAAAAAAGTCAGGCACTGTGGCATATGCTAGTAATCCTAGCACTGGGGAGGCAGAGACAGGAGGAACCCTGGGGCTCACTAGCCAGATGGTACTTGGTGTTCAACAGCTAGACAAGAGCTGCTTGAGACACGTATAGAAAAGGCTCAGTGTACATGGATGGCAGGGGCCAGCTGGGCACATTTTCGTTACAGAAGCTCCTAAAAGGGTGGTGACCTGTTCCTCTATTCTAGAAGGGAGCAGAACATGGACATGCCTGGCCAATGTTGTGTCATTCCAACAAGCAGAAGAAGGAATGTTGAGTGGGAATGCTGCCAGGTGTGTTCAGAAGATCAAAAGCACAGCTCCAATCAGGCCATCAACACCTCCCCACAGGGGATGGTGGACGGCTGGGCTTGGTGTTGCCTATCAGATCAACTCCAGAGTCTTTATCTTGACTTCTGAAAGTCTTTGTAATAACCCCCATGTGAGTAACCAGTTTCACTTCCCACTTCTCCCTGAGGCAACATAGCACCCTGTAAGCTGGAATTTGTTCTGAGCTTACCTTATATCTTCATATTTATCAGCTGTTTTCTGAGTCTGAGCTATTCCCCTCCCCCCATTCTGTCCAGTTTCTGTTTTGTACATCTCCCTGCTGCTTCCCAGGAAAACTTTCCATACCTCATCACCACCCCAGGGTAATCAGTCCGCCTCTGTGTTTTCCAAATGATTTATTTTTTAACTTACAACCAAAATCAGGGTCTAGGTTTGGCCCTCTGCCTACTTTTGTCAATAAAGTTTTATTGGGACACAACCATGCTTATGTGTTTGCCTATTATCAATGCCTGTTTCCACACTGCAGAGCAGTTGGGGAGTGGAAGAGAGAAGTAGGAGGAGGCAGGTGGAAGACCTATACCCATCTGCAATCTGCTTGTGGGCTATCTAGTTATTCAGGCCTTTGCAGAGCCACACCATGACTGGATTCCCAGGAGCTCTCCACCCCTTAGAAGAATGTGTGAGGTGTCAGAAGATTCAGGGCTATCCTTCTACCCACCTTAATGTTGTTCCCTTGTGCTGTGAGCTGTAACCTACCTTTGCAGCTATAGACCTGCTTTTTACTTCCCTTCATAATTCCCAGAAAGGAATGAGATGTGCCAACCACAGTTCTTCCTCCTGGCATGCTGGGAAAGGCAGGTGGTTAGGTCAGGGTGCTTGGGCTGAGGATGCGGCACAGACTGGTCATCATGACTTGGTCTGAGTCAGGATCAGGAGAGGCAGGGGAAGGGATGGAATGAGCACTGGATCTAGAGCCTAAAGTTCAGCTTTAGCTGTGGCTATGGCCCTGTAACTGTCCTGTCTGGAACAAAAATGTACTAAACAGAGATACACAAGTGCCCCTCCCTTTGAGGACAATGGTTCTCAAGGAAATGGAACTACCTTAGGAATCTTCTACTGAAAGAAAGGAAAGGCTGAAGGCCTGGTGCCAGCCCAAGGAGAAACATGTCTACCAGGAAGAGATTTCGCACAGTTCTGACAAGTTGTCAGAACACCTTGAAGGGGTGACTGGAGCTGAGACAGTGATAACGGTGGGATCACACCTTGGCCAGGATTGCTCGGTTGTACACACCTCTTCCCTTCTATCTAAGCCTAATCTGCATGTCAGGACCTCCAAAATGTACTTGGGGTTCAGTGGGTCTTTATTTGCTCCTCTTCTCCATGTGGACCACACTGAATAAATCTCCTTTTTCTGCTTTTTACTGTTACTTGTCTAATTAATATGTTGAGGGAGCTATTCAACCCTAGCTTGTAAGCGCTGCTGGGGCTCAGGTTTTGATAAAAATAAAACCCTCCGGTAACAGCTCCCTCCCTTACAACCCACAGTACTTGGGTAATCAGCTCATCCCCTCTTCCAGGAACCATGAACAATAATGACATCTATCTTTCAGGACTGAGGAGAACGTATATGCCCAGTAAAGCCCTAGTATGATGACAGGCTCTCAGTCCTGGGTCCTCTGCTCCTAGCTGCACCACCTTCTCCATACCACCATACTGGCTGGTTCCTTGAGATGCCAGGCAGGAAGAGCAGGGAGAGAGACAAGGCCAGTAGAGTAGCTCTGCCCTGATAAAGGTGGTTCTTGTAGTTAGAGAATGAGTTGTGAGGCTTTTCTCCCCAGCAGGCCTCACCTAATGACAGTTTAAGAGAACATTTCCTCCTTCAGTGCCAACTGGCTGCTCACTGCTGATCTGTTGGGAGTTTGTAGTCAGCTCTTTCCTCTCTCTCTCTCTCTCTCTCTCTCTCTCTCTCTCTCTGGGGACAAAAACGACAGTTGACAGAACCCCTCCTTCCCACAGCTCCTGGCCCAGTATTGGGTATAAGACACTCAAGTTCAGTCAATTCCCATCATTCTCAGGTTTTGTGTTTTCGAATGTGCCTCCTTGATAAATTCTTGTAATTTAAAACCAATTATGATTGTTTTTAGCTATTTACAAACATGACCAGAGTGATGAGAAATCTAAATTGCTTCATGCATTTGATCTCAGCCAAGGTCAGCGCCATCAGCTCGGGCCGCTTGTTTCAGCTCTCACACTACAGACAACAGTACTTTTTGAGGTCTACATAGGGCCATCATTTTCACACTTTTTATTTTATTTATTATTTTTATTTTATATGTATGTGTATATTGCCTTTATGGATGCAAGTGTACCATGTCATGAAATGCCTGCAGAGGCCAGAAGTGGACATTGGATTCCCTGGAACGTGAGTTACAGACAGTTGTTGGCTGCCTTATGGGTGCTGGGATTTGAACCTGGGTCTTTTGCAAGAATAACCAGTGTTCTTAACCACTGAGCCATCTCTCCAGTTCCCATTTTTACACTTTCATGTTTCTTGTTGGGCCTTTGTTGTTTAAGATGGACCCCAAGCACTATGCTGAAATGCCATCCATGGCTCCTTAGCACAAGGTGATGTGATATGCCTTATGGGCAAAATGCTGGCATTAGACAACTCTTCCTTCAGGAATGTGCTGCTGGCTGCAGTTCAACATGAATGAGTCAATGGTATCTATTAAATAATATATTTTTACAGGGAAGCACACATCAAATAATATTATGTATCAAGGGTTGATGGAATGGTGACATGAACTTCATAGCAACCTACCCTGTATTTCCCCCAGGAGCTGCAGTTTAGTGTCCTTGACCACTTTTAGAACATTGTGCCCATAAATAATAACAAACAGTTGTTTAGCGTTGCCGAGCAGAACATGAGAACTTCAGGAGACACAGTAATCTAGGAATGTTCTGACAGCTCCTGTGACTGTTGAAGCCGTCTCTCTCTTCCCAGTAAAACAATGAAGCTGGTCTTACAGAAAATTTGGAAAGGTCAGTTGCACGAAGTCCTGTGCACCAAGACAGCAGCCTGCTACTAGTCTGAAGCTCTGCTCACCCTGGAGTGTCTTCCTCCTGCCCTCGCTGCCTTTGGCTGCTCAAGCCAGAGGCTGGATCACACTATAGATCTTCATCATCTCTGAAACTCTAACTGGCTCTGACTTGCTGAGATTCAGGAAAAAGATGCAAATCTTTGTATTCTGGGAGTGGTAAAATTTGTGACATCTTTCCCTTAAAGCCAGATCAAAGTTCACCCAGATCTCCATTTTTTCACCCATCTCCTGATTTTTAGATGTCACAAACATTTATTGAGCGGCTATGATGTACCATACATTAGAGCCTTTTACTCTTTTACATTAAAACAAAACTAACAAAGAAAACTCAGGCATATCTGCTAGGGACTGTTCTAAGCACTTTTGGTTGACTATCTTAGCAGTAACCTTATAAGGTAGTTACCATAATTAGCTCATTTCATATGTGGAGAAACCGAGGCATGATGTGCTTAATGTGTTGTTCCAAGCTGGCGTGGTTGGTGAGTAGGCACCATGGGATTCCAGCCTCTGCCTTTTTCCAGCATTTCAGGCTCTTATGGCCAGTGTTCCTCTCTCGCTTCCATCAACCCAGGCCTCATTGCTCACTGACCAGCAGCAGGTGCATCCTTTGGAAGTAGTTAGCAATGCAAAGTCTGAGGCCCTGTCCCAGGCTGAAGATATTCGCATTTCTACAAGAACCCCCAGGAAGCTTGTGTGCAACTATGTCTGAGAAGCACCATCTTCTATCACCTGACTTTCAAGTGGCTGACGAGGAAGCTGAGCTAGATGGAGTAAACAGGCTGCCCAGGCCACACAGGACCGGATGCAAAGGTGGGAGCCTGGATCCAGCATGCTGGTGCCAAGCTGGGGGGTATCCTCCATAGTGCTCATGGCTTTTAAGGAAAGTGAAAGATTTAGGTGAGTTTCAATGTCAAGTTCACAGTTGTTTGTTTGGCAGATGAAGCTGTGTGTGAGAGAAGGTGCTTCAAGAGAGGGCAGTGCATACTGTTGGGTGGAAGCCAGGCCCACTACAACCATCTGCAAGGATTGGCCTGGGATCCATGTCCCAGTGTTGAGTCACAGAAACCATCCACTCAGGCACAGTCAGACCAAGGGCTGACCCTGGGTCTACTAGGGAACTTCAACAGAAATGAGTAGTGACAAACAGGAAAGGGCTTGTGAGTGCCAGATACTGTGTGCTTTGGGCCAGAACAAGCAGTTTGGATAATGTCCCAGATGGGACAGCCTTTTTATGATGTAAAGTTTCCCCAGGAGGCAGCCAGGCTTACCCTCCAATAGTGGCCCTCTTGCCAGAGGACCATCTGCTTGCACCTTTCAGCTTGCACACCCCACGACCAGGAGACTCCTACAAGCTAGCTTTGCATCCAATATCTAACACTTCTGAACCAGAAAAGCCTTCTGGGAGACCAGCTGGAATCCCACCGCAGCTTCTAGACTCTGCCTTGGAGACACAGCTTCAATTGCTAAGCCAGCTTAAATCTATAGCATTTCATATATGGGGAGCTGGTATCTGGTTCAGGTCTGAGGGTATGAGCAGAGTGGAGTGGGTAACCACCTGCCCTTGGGTGATGCTCATGAAGGAGGTTCTCAGTGGTTGGGTGGAAGAAGGTGCCAACTATGAATCCTCAGGTGGCTTCGCTGATAAGTACCTGGGAGGAGTCCTGTGGAAGGCAGGTGTTGGCTGCAAACTCTAGGGGAGAGAGAAGCAGGGAGGTGGAGACCAGGCAGGGGCAGCTAAGAGAGCAGCCTGTAGTGTGTGTATGGTAAGGAGTCAGGGCAGGTGCACCCATCTGAGAGCACCAGGAACATACACGTGTGTCTACAGAAGAGCTGGTGTGCAAGGAAGCTCAGAGAGTGGGCACGTTGAGGTTAGACTTACCCCAGCTACCCCTACAGCTCAACCCTGTGCACTGGGGCAAACTCACATGGCTTTGTTTGAACCTTAGTTGTCTCTATTATAAAATGGGAATAATAATAATGACTCAAGGGTTTCAATGGAATAATAATGTATCAAGGGTTTCAATGAAAACACTTGTGGAATGGCGGTAACTGTGCCTGACTCATGGAAAAAGACTTTTAAAGCCTTTTAAAGGTTTTTTTGAAGGGCAGAAATACAATACATTGTTGCCTTTACAAATGCTTATTTCATGGGTGGAAAATGAGACGAAATAGTTTTCATTTCTAAGGCACCCCACTGATGCCTTCAGGAAACTGTGGTAAGTCCCTATTTGTAGCCCAAGACCAGCTTAGATTCCATTTCTATCTGTTCTCCACTGTGACCCAGACCCTCAGGGTTTCATAGGTAGCATTGCCATCTCCTCTGCTGCTCTGTGGGTTCGATATCCATTCTTTTCGTATGAACAAAGGAACTGGAGGACAGAACAGCTCAGAGACTGGTGAGCGCTTGAGGCCACACAGCTCCTGATTAAGGGGACTAAGATGCCTTCCTTTGAGTCAGGGTTGGTTTCCTTCCAGGACGGCTCACAGAGGCTTCCCAAAGGGGCATCTGAGCTGAATGACACTCCTAACCCTGACTTTTCTGATCAAGGGAGCATGGGGCAGCATGGCCCTAGACCTCTCTTTGCTTCAGGCCCCAGAGCTAGCAGACCTCCTTGTAGTCACTGAGCCCCCACTCAGGGTGGTGTGTTGCCTCAGCAGTGCCCTCCCTCCGGAAAGGCTAATCAGCTGCAGCTAATTGAACCCCACCCTCCAGCTGAGCTCCAGCTTAGAACACATGCCTCTTCCTTCCCCGACCCCTTTTCTGAATTCTATGATCTTCCTGCTTAAAATCACCTTTAATTTCCCTCAGGAATGAGCAAGCATTTAGAGGTTTGGTTTCAATTACACCTGTAAAAAAAAAAAAAGAAAAGATAAAGTTTGACACAAATTTCAAGCCAAATAAATTAGGAAACTACAGAGCTGGGGAATTGAAGCATGGAAGAGGACTGGTTAAGTCGCTCCTTAGGGAGACACAGCCGTATGCTGGCCCCAAGGGCCCCCTGGCCACCTTCCACATCTCACTACCTCAAGGTTCATTCAGTTCCTACTGGCTCTTTGGGCCTGAGTCTGCTTCCTAGGAGGCCCTCCCTGACAGCTGGGGTACCACTGGTCACTCCTGCCTTTGGGCTGTCACAACCTTCATTCTTGTGGGTGACTCCTTTAGACAGAGAAAGACACTGTATCTTGTCTTTACGCCCCCCCCCCCCGGGTGTTTCACACTCCCTCACTGATAACTACAAATGGAAGCCACAGTGTTCATGGTTCACATGATAAAGCTGGTTTCCTTCATCCACTGAAACATGTCTACTATTCCCCTGTGCCTCCCTTAGGAAGCCTTCCTTGATTGTTCTAAGCCAGTCATGTGGGAACCAAATGTTCCAGCCTTTCTGGTTGCTACTCTCTGTCCCTCACTTCAGGATCTGGCTAGGGACTCAGAACATGAATTGGCTACAGTGGCCCAGCACATGTTTGCAATCACTACCTGAAGTGCATCTGGAGATGGTTGAGGTCCTGAATGGGCTGCAAGACCTAGGAGGTCCCAGGGAACTGTGAACAAATGGTCTAAATGCCAGGTCTCCGAGATGGGGCCAACTCAACAATGAGGGCCTTGCCAGAAACATCGCCTTGTCCTGACTCTAGAAGACACATACCATGTGCAGGGTGGGGTGGGGGTTGAGGCAGGAGAGACTGCTCAGTGGTTAAGAACACAGACTGCTCTTGCAGAGGACTGGGGTTGTTTCCGGCACCCACATGGTGGCTAACAAGCATCCATTCAGGGGATCTGACACCCTCTTCTGGCCTCTGTGGGCATTGCATGTACATGGTGTACTTATATACATGCAGGCAAAACACTCATACACATAAAATAAAAATCAATATATAAATACATAAATACACACATACATACATACATATGTATTGTTTTGGTCTTTTTGAGACAGGGTTTCCCTATAGCCACAACTGACCTGGAACTCACTATGTAGACTAGGCTATCTCACGGAGATTTGCCTGCCTCTGCCTTCTAAGTGCTGGAATTAAAGGTATGTGTCACCATGCCCAGAAAAATACATTTTTTTTAATTAAAAAAATTATGTAGTGAGGGATAGGAGAGGGGCCAGCCTTGCCTCTAGGGGGGTGTGAGGGTAGTTGAGTACCACCCTAGAAGGGCTCGATGGTACTGCCATCCTCAGTCCCTGAGCTCCACATGTGCCCACTCAGGGTTTCGCCCTGCAAGAGGCCCCAGCAGTTGTCAAGTTTCTTTTCCTAGCTACAGCCCCTGCCCCAGCAGAGGCTGCCACTTGCATGTACTTGGCCCACGAGATCTTTGGTTTCTTGTTTCCCATTTTGTTCTGGTTTGCAGTATAGCAGCCTGGCTGACTTTGTAAAGTACACTGCTCCCTCTACTTGAAGCCCAGATTTGGCTTTGACCCATGGGACAGATGTCAGCTCACTAGCCTAGCCTGTGGTGCTGCAGGAACTCTGCCCCTTACCTGTCCTTCCCTTTCCCCTTTACATCCTACCCCTAAGCCACTCTCCTGCACTACCAGGCCTTTGCCACTGCTCTACTTGCTTGACCTGAAATGTTTGTCCCAGGGTCTCGTCTCAGCCTGCCCTGAAGCTCACAGAGACAGCAGAGACATTCCTCTTCCAAGATTCTGCCTCATTGCCTGTTGCCTTGGGTTTCACACATCCTCTGTGCTCCCACAGAATCAACTTCTGTGCAGAACGTGGCACACTGTCTTACTTCTTCCTAGGCCCCTTTTCTCCCTTCAATTGTGAACTTCTTATGGACGAGTTTCCATTTGACTAATCTGTGAACTGATAACAGCTAGTAAACAAACACTGGTGGAAGGGATTAAAGGAGAATGGCATCAGAAAGGGAGGGGAGATGGAAGGGAAGGAGGAAGGGAGGGAAGGGGGAGGATGCTGGGAAGGAAGAAGGAAGAAAGGAAGGGAAGGAAGGGAAAGGAAAGAAAAAAGAAGAATGGAAGAAGGGAAGGGAGGGAAGGGAAGGGAAGGGAAGGGAAGGGAAGGAAGGGAAGGAAGAAGGAAGAAGAGCTGTTGTAAGTTCCTGAGGTATCCCAGGAAGCATCCTTATCTTAGCTAGGGCAGGGCAAAGGCACAGGATAGACCACTGAGGAGGGAGGGTGTGTGTGTGAATGGAGCTAAGTTGACTCTGGGAAAAACAAAACAAAACAAAACAATTTCTTAAGTTTGTACTTCAAAGTTTCCATAATCTGGCTCTAATTGTCACTTCCAGTT
Source organism: Nannospalax galili (assembly GCF_000622305.1). Lineage (NCBI taxonomy): Eukaryota > Metazoa > Chordata > Mammalia > Rodentia > Spalacidae > Nannospalax > Nannospalax galili. The sequence goes on along the minus strand of NW_008343573.1, from coordinate 1,461,720 downwards.
CCATCTCCACCATAAATGAATGAACAGCACACACACACACACACACACACACACACACACACACACGGATCACAGTCTGTCCCCACCGCTAACTCGCTGTCTTTCCTTTTCCATCATGTATGGACTCCCTCCTAGGTTTTTAAGTTCTGTCCTGGTATCTAGCATGAAGGACATGCAACTTTGAGAAGCTACAGGGAGGAGGATGGAGAGTGGGACAGGAGAGGGACTTCCAAGATAAGATGCAGCATCTGAGGGTACCTGTGGTACAGAGGAGCTTCACTGGAATTAAAAAAAAAAAAAAAAAAAAGCCCGGACTCAGACCTGGAGGGTGAGAGAGCTCCTGCGTGGATGTCTCTCTGGGGCAGAAGAGGAACACCTGGCAGGTAGCAGGACTCCAGGCGCCTCCCTTAGCTCTGTCAGGACAGTTCCTCCTCACTGAGGCCCTGCTCTTCCTCCTCCCAGCACTGCTCTCCCAGGGTGGATTTCAGTCCTTTCTCTGTTTATGGCTGTCTTGCTTGGCCTAGTGTGAAGGTCACTCAGAATAGGGTGTCAGAGCTGGATGGGCACTGACTGCCCAAACTACATGCAATTCAGCTGTAAGTACCAGGTGCTATACTCATAGGACACAGAGATAAATACACACGATGGACATAGAGCCTTTTCCTCTCACTAGTGCTGGCCTACGCTAAGTGCTTGGTGTGGGTCCTATAGCAAAGCTTTTCCAGGTCACTGTGTCAGAAGAGAAAGCAAAACTCAAAGCCAAGAGCAACAGAGGAGCAAAACCTGGTGTCACTTGTAAGGAAGTTTGACTCTTAATTCAACATTCTCCCTCCACACTCCTAATGCTCTTGCTATTCCCAGGGTTGTCCTGGGACAGGCTGGAAATCCTTATAAAGGTACCCTGAGTGGTCTCTAAAGGACTCTTCAGAGAAGGGTGTCCTCAGAGCATAAGTCATAAAGTCCTGGCTGCTTCTTGACTGAGGAGGCAGTACAGGTGAGAAGGGAGATATCTGGTGACACTGGGTCTCCTTATATGAGTGACAGGCACCACAGCCTGTAGGGCAAGCTTAGAAGCATCCTGTGAGGGATTAGATGCTGGAGAACATAGCAGACTGTCCCACATTATCCAATTTTTCTGGCACCAAAATTCCTGCACTCCCAGCCGGTGGTCGGGAGCCTACCCCAGGCATAGTGTTCCGGTGATGTCAGCCCGTGTAATTTGAATCAGAAGCACATGTATCAGGGGCAGCACAGGCTCAGCAAGCTTGGGAAGCTGTACTTTGAACGGGCACTACAATCCCAGAAGTTACTGCCTATTCCCCATCTCTACTCAAGAATAATGAATGCCAAAGACATTGAAATCATCGCAATGTCCCATAGGTTGAGCACAAAGCCAAAAACAGTGTTGTAAACAGTTCTACAGCTGTCCCTTAAGCTGTGTTCTGTCCCCATAATGCCCCTGTGCTCTGGCCCCCAGGGATGGTCACCCTCTTCTCTAGTGAAGAGCTGGTCCAGAGAGATAAGCATCTAGCTTGGAGCTACAGCATTTATTCAATTGCACAATCACTTATCAACACCTACTCAATGCTAGGCATGGCGACACTGATCATTTCGCTGTTACAACCGTCTCCAGCAGAATTCAGTATCTTCATTGTGCAAAGAGAGAAATGAAGGCTGTGAGAGACGAAGGAATTTCAGCAAAGTCATGCCTCAGGGAAGTAGCAGATCTGGAACTCAGACCACCTGTCACATAAGTATGTGAGCACTTTCTCTGGAGACTAGAAACCGGCAGGAGAAGATTGCCTAGCCTTTGGTGCTGCAAGCAGAATGCAAGAGCCGGGAAGTGAGGAGGCTAGACCCGAGGCAGGCCAAAAAACAAGAGGAGAGGTGGGGGACGGGGAGGGAGGAGGGCAGCAGTCTTGCTGACCTGCCTAGGCACCTTTTCACTCCTCCCCCAAGAATCTGAGCAATGTTGGATGTATGATGCAGGCCCTTAGCAGCCTCCAAGGTGAGCCTAGGCTCAACTCAGCTGGGGCTGGAGGTCCTTTAAGATGAATAAGCCCATAGTGAGAAGGGCCTTGGGCTGAACCCTGGAGGACAAAGGCACGGGCACAGCCATCTTATTGTGTGGGCATCTGTCACAGGGACCCACTGGGGCCATGTGCAAATGAGCCTGAGGGTAGGTGGCCACAAGCCAGAAGTCAGCCACAAAGAGGAACAGATCCGGAGAAGCCTAGGGGCTTGGGCACACAGTTCAGTCCTCCAACTGTGACAAGCCAGACTTTGACGGAAGGCTGCCCAGCCTGGCCCCTGTATGGAGGGCACATTGGCAATGCTAGGCCTGGAAGATCCTGCCCTCAACCCTTCCTTCCAGAGGAAAAATCTGGTGCATACACACACACACACACACACACACACACACACACACACACACACATACACACACACAAGAACATGCAGATATGGAAGCAATTTGTGTCTCGGTGTGTGCCCTGGACACTGTCAGTTCCCAAACAGTTGTAGAATGACCTTAGAGTTGGCACAGGCCTGCCATTCAAATGGCCATTCCTCTTCTGTGCTCACATTCTCACAGCCAGCTTTAGTGACCAACTAAGTGGCCAACCTCTTCCCCAAACCACCTTTTCTGTATTTAGTGGCAAAGCCAGTACTAGAAGCAAGGGCTTGTGTCCATGGCTGAAAGTTTCCCAGAGTCTGATCAGTTGCCTTGGGCCTGAGTCATGCCCTTCTCTGTTAAGTGCTACCCACGTCTCTGAATCTATCACTCTTGCAGTGTTCCCTCAGCTTGTGGGGAATTTGTGCTCTGCCTGTCTTCCCTCCCAAGGCCTTCATTGTGTGTGTGTGTGTGTGTGTGTGTGTGTGTGTGTGTGTGTGTGTTTGCCACAATGTATGTGTAGTCAGAGGACAATTTTCTGGAGTTAGTTCTCTTCTTCTACCATGTGGGTCCCCAGGATTGTCAGGCTTGGTAGACACATCTTCACCCACTGAACCATCTTGCCAGCCCTCATGGGCCTTCTTAACACAGCTGGATCTTTTCTTGTCTGGGACAATTGATTAGAAGACTTCTGTTTTCTTTTGTTTGTTCTTATTGTATTTAAGACAGGGTCTTGATACATAGCCCAGGCTAGCCTGGGCTTCTTGATCTTTCTGCTTCAGCCTCCAAACTGGGATTACAGGCATTTGCCACAATGCATAGCTGAGTCACTTAGATCCAGAGAGAAGGTTTAGACTTAGTTGTGATAGGAGAGTGTGCTACCAAGACAGGTAGGGGAAAATTCTCCAGCTGTTCTAATTAGCATGGTAGAGGTAGGGGGATGGAGAACAAAAATTTTGGCCAAAACAAAGTTCAGTCAGAGGAGTTACTGGGTTAGTTCTCTCTTCTGGGCAATGGACTCTTAACTACAACAGATTTGTTGAGTTTTCCTGGCCTAGATAACCTTCTAAGATGTCTTCACTGAAGGTAGGTTTTTTTCTTTTCCTTTTTAAATTCAGAGCTCTATAAAAATGGCACACACACACACACACACACACACACACCATTTTAACCCCAGCTGTAAAAGGAGAGCTATGTGCAACAGTGGGGGGTGTGGCAGCTTTTTACAATCCCCACCCCAGAAACTGCTGACACATTGCACTCCATTGAGGCAGCAGGAGAAGCAGCAGGGTGAATGTTTATGAACAGGGTGATCACTAGGGGATCCTTAGCAACTGTGCATCATGGGAAACACCATGGGGGTGTGTGTGTGTGTGTGTGTGTGTGTGTGTGCGTGCACAAAATGTACCATGCCGAGTGTGAAGTTTTAGTCTTCATTTTCTCCTATTTGAGTTGGAAAGAGATTTTATCCTCTGAATTCTTTTGTCCTCATCTAAGAACAGGACAGATGTGAAGGGCCTGGCAAGTGTCTATGATCTGGATGAAAACATCTGCTTCCAGCACAAACCAAACACAGCAGCAGGAGCCAAGAACCTTCCGCTGCACCCGCTACCGTTTGACTACTTTTATTAATAACTTGGGAGGATTACAGATGAGGGCTTCTGGCAGGAATGAAAGGAAATGATCCAAGAAAAAACTCAAACTCATAAATAAGTTGAAGTCATGATGGAGGGTGTTTGATCTTTTCTTCTTCCCTTTTTTAAAATGAAATATGGGCATTTCCCTTTAGAACTCCACAGGTAAAGGAAGAAGCCAAGAGGGCTGTCACCTTAGGGGTTATGGTGGCAGAGTAGGGGGGCAGATAAACCATTTTCGAGCTATGATCTCTTTTGGTTGGGTCTTTCAGGGTGGGAGTCGGGGGTTGGAAAGTCTCAGCTAGGCCATAAGGTGAGTAACAACAGTGTGAAGTCAAAAGAACATGACCTTTGGAATCAGGCCAAGCAAAGATTTGAACTAGTTAACATCTTGGAATGTTGGTCAAGTTCATTGTCTAAAATTCATGTTCCTTTTGTCTCAACTGAGGAAAAGAATGCCTGCCTCATAGGAAATTTGTGCAAGCTGATTTGGTGATGTAAATGTATTAATCAGGGCATGGTGAGGGCTCCCCTTTGATCTCCACTCAAACAGAAGAACTGGAGAGCCCAGTTTTCTGGGGGCCATACTGGTTTGCACCTGCTATTCCAGCCTAACCGTCATTAGTGCACACACACTCACCATGTTTACCATCAAAAGCGTCTCTTTTCAATGATAAATTAAATGGTCACTTCAGACTCAGACTGTCAGATTCTGTTCTGTGATGTCACCATCTTTACATTTGGCATCCAAGGTGATCACAGCACAGTGGCCCTTAAATGACATAGCCATTCTGCGACCATTTCTTTGGCTAGCCAGGCCATGTATGACCTCATATAAGAGTCATGTCATCTTCCTACATGCCCAGGGAGAGGACTTGGGTCAGACACGGTGTGTTTCTTAGGAAATATTTTGTCTCTGTTCTGCTCCTCTGCCCTTCTTCTAGAGACACAGGGAATATAAAGAGAAAATAATGGTCCTACTGGCATGTCAGACCACCAAACAAAAAATATTCTGAGAAACATGTGGAGGTTTTTGTGTTGTTTATTAGTTTGTTTTTTGAGATAGAGTCTCATGTAGCCCCAGGCTGACCTCAAACTGGCTATGTACCCATGGACACCTTGGGCTTCTGATCCTCCTGCCTCTACCTCTCCGGTACTGGGGTGACAGGTGTCATGCCACCATGCCCAGTTTTGTGTAGTGCTAAGGATCGAACCCAGGGTTTCATTTATTCTAGGTGAGCACAATACCAATTAGCTATATCTCCAGCCTTATGAGTTTTTAAAGCAGAACAATATAACCTCTACTGCTTCCAAAGAGCTTTTCTGTTCATAGTCCCACTTAATCTTTTTGGCAGCACCATGAGGCAATGTCAGAATTTCCATTTATAAGAAAAAACTAAGGTTCAGAGAGACACGTACCACTCTCCAAGACTACAGAATAATGGCCAAGACATGAACTCATATCTTCCATCTTGTGGTTCTTTTTCCTCTCATCAGCCTACAAATACAACTGGGCATGCCTAGTGCAATTTCCTTACTGAAGGACCAGAATAAGAAGGGAGGCCAAGGCTAAGAGCAAAGATTACTCATCCAAGACCACCATAGTCAGGGTGAAGGAACGTCAAAAGTCTTTATCCACCCTCTTTCTTTTTGTATATAGGGA
>NW_008343573.1:1391280-1456003 GCF_000622305.1 Nannospalax galili | reverse complement strand
AGAGAGAGAGAGAGAGAGAGAGAGAGAGAGAGAGAGAGAGAGAACTTGCCTAATATCACACAGTGAAGCCAAGCTAGTTGGCTCTCCAGAGTCTCATTCCACTGTTCTTTCTGTTTCTCTATTATAAACTCAGAGGGGAGAAAATGAAGAGAGAGACTGTTTCCTTCCTCATTCTGAAATGGAAAGAATTGAACAGAAGCACAGGAAGACAGGGCACGTTTTTGCCTTGTCCTCTGCCATATTTGTGGGAAACACATGGACCCTCCTACGCTAAAGGATCACAGGAGCTAAGAAAACTTCAAGGGGTGCCATTCAGGACAGATTTTATGACAAAGACCTGCTCTCTACTAAGCTCTGCTCCTCCAGGTAGCTGGTAACATGGCTAGCCAGCTATTTCTTGTGGTCAGGTGTGGCTACATGACAAAGATTTTTGCTAGTGGAATGTGAGCAGAAAGGACTTATGACACTTTTAGACTAACTCATGAGATCTGGACATATTCCCTGTGTCGGCAATGGAGAGCCTTGTATACTGATTTGAATGAGAAATGTTCCCCACGGGCTCATGTACTTGAACACTTGGTCTGCTGGTGGTGGTGCCATTTGGGAAAATTATGGAACCTTTAGGTAGTGGAGGCTTGCTGGAGGAAGGATGTCACTGGGGTGGGCTCTGAGGGGTTATAGCCTTGCCACACTTCCAGTTTGCTCTGTTTTCTGTGTGTGAGTGGAAGATGTGACCAGCCAGCTTCCTGCTCCTCCAGCTGCTGCCGCTGCTGCTACTCCTGCTGCTGCAACCCATACACTTGATCTGCACGGACTCCTGGCTATTGGATCATGTACAGCCACTGCCCCCCTTAATGCCCAACCCCTCGCTATGGCTATATGAGAACAGAATGAGTCTCTTGAACTTGAAACAACAGGATTCTTGGGAACTATTTATTACAACTTTAGACTGTACTGAGGTAAGAAGGCTAGATAGCTTTTCAGAGGAAGAACTGGAAATAAACAGTCCTAATTAGATTAGAAGGAGCTTGCAGGCCTATGCCACTATACCTGGCTCATCTATTTAATCTTTCAGTATTTACTGAGCATGATGTGTGTGCTCAGGTCTGTGCAGAATACTGGGTACATCAGGATGAATGATTTCATTCCTATCTTTGAGAAGTTCCTAGTCTGAGGAGGCAGCCAATGAGGACACATGCACTAGCCCATCCTGGATGAAAACAATGAGGATTTGTTTGCTGAGGTACTATTTGGGTGGAGACTTGGGATTCTGAGCAGTTTTTGGTTGTCTAAATCAAGGTTTGGGATTAGAGATAGTGAGGGATGGTGTATTCTGAGAACACACAAAGGAACCACATCTTGAAGAAACTTGGCTGCAAAGAGTTTGTACTTGATCCTGTAGGTAACGAGAGCCATTGATGAGTTGGAGGTGTGGCGTGCTCAGAGCAGTGTTCATGGTGAATGACAGATGGAGATGGAAACTAGAATAGTGTCTTTGTTTCTCTGGATCCCACTTCCAGCATCATGGCTCAGATTGCCATTATCTCTTTCCCAGATGACTAAAATTACCTCTAGCCTTTCCCTTCCAGGCTATTCTCAAGAGGTCATTGCAAGTGATCCTTCTAGAACCTTTCCCTGCTTACTATCTTAGTGCCTTTTCAATGCCCTTTAGAGCATCTGTGCACGGTCTAGCCACAGGTCATTTCTCAGCCTCTGCTCTTGGCACTTCGCTTCTCATGCCCTGTGTGTGAATAAATTCAGTGTTCCTCTGAAGTGTTATGTTCTCCCTCCCCTGGGCATATGTCTGGTGGCGTCCTGCTTCCCCTTACTTCCCACCAGTTCTTAACCCCTGATTCACTTTCCTTTCACATCTGAACCAAGATGTCACCTCCCTCTAGAAAGCTTCTCTGGCCCCTGAGGTTAAGTGGGGTGTTCCTGCTCCATATTCCCGCTGCAGCCAGAATGTTGCTTTATGTTCATTGGCTATTACTAATCTGTACCTCTACCAGACCACAGCATTGCAAAGATGTAACCTGAAAAGTAGGACTCACGTAATGACTGTCCCTTATACTTGGTATAGTTTGAGACACATTTGCCCAAGTCTTTTCTGTACACATTAATGGAGGCAGGGGACCCATCCTGCATGCAGATGGGAGGGACAGCTAGTTGGCACCAAAGTAGGGTCCCTGGGACAGAGAGGAGAGAGAAGCAGTGGTCACATGTCTCAAGGAAGAGCTTGCCCAGTGTTGTTGGCCAGGCCTAGCTGCTCCTCAGCCAACCCCTTAACTCCATCAGGTGTACTGAGGAGCCCTGGCCTCTTTATGTCCCAAGAAAGGAACCATAATGTCAGGTGACAGATTATAAAATCATTGCACCATATACACATCTCCATGATAACGCTTGCTAATTAGAATTCCACCATCTTGTTTTGTTTTGTTTTGTTTTATGACAAGGTCTTGTATAGCTCAGTTTGGCCTCCAAATTACTATGTAGTCAAAGACGAACTTGAACTTCTGATTCTCCTGCATGCACCTCCCAAGTGCTGGGGTTACAGTTGTGTGCCACCACACCTAGTCTGTTTATGCTTTGCTGGGAATTGAATCCATGGCTTTGTGCATGGTGGGCAAATACTTTTCCTACTGAGCTACATCCCCAGCTCATAGAATTCCAGCACTTTTTGTGATTCTGTGTCTCCTACTGAGCTGGAAACTGCTTGAAGGCAAGGACTTCAGCTTCTGTAGTCTCTATCCCCAGTTCTGAGCAATGTGGTTGTTACCCTATAAATCAGCTCACCTGAACTGAGCTGAGATCCAGTCTCAAAGATTCAGTCACATTCATGTGGTAGGTATGGACACAAATGCCTTTTTCCAGGTGGGCTTGATAATGAGAGATGGCACCATCCTGGGATTGCAGGAGATTTGGAGGGTTTGTATGTACTACTAAACACAGAAGGGAGTTCACTGAATGATTTGGGGGTATGCAGAGCACTCCTCTGCAACTGTACAAACATGCCTCCCTTTTCCATATATCATATTTCATGCCAGGCAGCAGAGTACATGGGCTTACCCCTTCAATATACTACCACCAAAGCTTTGGCTTAGCTGGGTGAAGATTTATTTCTTGCTTCTATCACAGTGCAATACAGTCTTACAGAGAACCATGCAAGTGTTCAGAAATCCTAATCTTTCCATGTAGAGCAGTGTCCTCAATCTTGGTATATTAGATCTTCGGAATTGGATACTGCAGTTGTGGGTCTGTCACTTATAGGGTTCCCAGCAGCATCTCTGGCCTCTATCTACTAGAGGTCTATAGCACCTATCATGACTACCAAAATGCCCAGGCAAAGTAGAAGGATCAGATCCAGTTAGAAACCATATAGAGATTCTGCCCTCCTCTAGAACCTTAGAAGTCTATCAGATCCTCTGCTTCCATCTGTACTTGAGGGCTGAGGCAGAGAAAGAGCACTGAGGGCTGCCCAGGAAGCTTCACGGTAAGGGCAGCAAGTGACAGACATCATGTCTTCTAGAGTCTATTAGTCAGGCTTAGTTGCATGCCCACAGTTGTTTGCAAGGAAGGCTGCAAAAGATGATATATCTGTGTGCCTAGGAAGAGAGGCAAGTAACTTGGAAAGAGAGAGTCAGTTTCTTCCATGGGTACTTACACTTTAGGTTATTAATTTTTATTCTTAAAGATTAGACAAGGTTTTGTTATTGTTGTTTTGTTTATTTGTTCTTTACAAATCAGTTGTGCGGGCTCAGTCTGGGGTCCACTAATCTAATTAAGATAGACTTCCTGGAAGGTCTTTGAAAGCTATGAGAACAGTTCCTTCCTTCATCCTCCCACACTACCCCATTCCTCTTCACATGATAAGAAATACGAACCTAAGGAGGCCTTAGGGTCTTTGACTTTCTCCAGCACTACTTGAGTCAACATCTCTTGTTGCCATGACAATGCTGGGGCATCACAGGGGTTGGATGTGCCCTGTCCTTGAGAGGGTTTCCCACCTATCACTATGAGCCCTTCTTACATAACCACTGCATGAAAGAGAAAATATATACCAAAGCTGAAAGTGTCCTGTATGGGCTGCATTGGTACGAGTGAGTCCACGTGGAAATGGCAGCAGCACGGTGGGGTTCCAGGAGCAGGAGTGCTGTGAGTCTGACATACATGGTAAACGTCGAGAGATTTCCACACAGCAACAGAAAGTACATGCTTTAGAACTGCAAAGGTCATAACTGTGGGGGTAACATGGGGGTCTGAACATCAGGGCAACATAAAGCCTTTATCTCCTCTTTCCCAATGGAGAAAGTCCATTTGACCCTCCGGATGGACTAAGTTAACAACACTCTCCAAGAAGCATTCTTCTGGAAGCTTCTATGGGAAAACAAACATTTCAGACCCAACAGGAGTCTCTTTCTCAAGCAGCATACAAGCTCCTGGAACTTCTCCACCACAAATGTTTCATGTGGTGTAGCCGAGAATTAATTAAAAAGGAAAAAAAAAATCTCTCGAGTCAAAACACATATCTCACAACCTATTAGCATTAAGATTAGCATTAAAGAAAGTTGGAAACTATAACATTTTAAGCACAATTTATAAGTCTAATTTCCTGTGTGTCACTCTCAGATAATAAATGCTTTTCCTTCAAGTTGAAAAGTCTTAGGAGGGAAGGGAGGGGTGGGGGTGGGGCAAAAAAAGAAAAAGTTAATTTAAGGTCTATTAGTTTATTTTTAGTTGCCCAAGATCTGAGAGATCAGGAACACTTCCCTTTTCTAATAGAACACGCCTTCCTGTGTAGCAAGGAAGTCCCCTGACCTCGGGCCTCCTCCAAGGTGCCACTGATTTTTGACAGAATTCCTCAGGCAAGGGCTTTGAAAGAGGCTAGGCCAAGCTTTTGAGGGGAGGCTGACCTGGGGCCTGGAGGGACAAGGTTAATTGCTTGGAGCATTGGAGAATGACTGGCAAGGGAAGGCTCGGCTTCCTGTGCGGCTCTGGAAGAAGTTGGTCGCCCACAGCCTCCATTATGAGACATTCCTGCTAATTTGCTGTGAGCTGAAAGGGATTTCTGTTTTTAGCTTTTGGGTCTGTGGCAACTGTTTTGTTTTAGATGAAAACTAAATGGGGACAAGGAGCTGAAGTTGGTTGGGGGATGGGAGGTGGACCCATAATTGAAGGGCATTACTAGTAATTACCTTGTCCTTTCTCTCACTCATCATGCTGACAGAGAAATCTATTACCCAGCAGCTCTGTTTCCACAAATTGCCCTTCCCTGAGGACTTGGGGAGCAGGAGGGATGGTAGTACTGAAGGAAATCACTGCTTTGTTCCTGAAAGTGGGCCCCCAGCCATGGTCAGAACATGGCCCCAGCTATCTCTTAACAAGAGGGAGGGGTGCAAGCGGAAACTTCTAGTGAGAGGCAGAGAATCACCTGGAAGTCTCTTTCCAAACAGAGAAGCATGGGCAAAGGGGAGATTCTAGTGGACCACGGTGCCTGAAGAGGACTTTCATGGGCAGGCAGGGTTGCTCTAGGCAGGTAAGGAGAGTATGGAAATTCCAACTACATAGATGGAGCACACAGGTATACGGGAGCATAGTACCCTGGGGAAACCTATCCAAGGCCTTATCACACTAAACCACTGGGAATGCTGGATGGATGGATGGATGGATGGATGGATGGATGGATGGATGGATGGACGGATGGATAGAGAGAAAGCTTGGCCCCTGTGGCAGGAGGAACAGGAGTTGGAGGGAAACCATGAACTGCAGAGCATCCCTCATATGGGAATGAGTTCTGGCTGTGCCATCTCTCGTTCTGCAACTTCAGGTCCATTCTTCTTCCCTCTTTCCATCCCTCCACCTCTCATCTCTTCTACTTTCTCCTCGATGTGTTTGGACTTATTTGTCCTCTTCCCTGCTCGCACTTTCCTTCTTTACCTCAACCTTCCATTTTTCTCTTCTGCCTTGTGTTTTAACTCTTCATGCCTTCATCCTCAGGCAGGCTAACTTCAATGCCTTTGTTAGCTTCCCCTGACATCCCTAGTTCACATCTTTCCTCAGCTCTTCCAGACTCCCCCTACCTTCCCTCTGCTAAGCTCTATCCCCAAGCTTCTTTTTACTTTTTATTTTGAGACAGGGTGGCACTAACTTGCCTAGATTGAGCTTTAGCTAGATCTATAGTCCAGGCAGGTCTTGAACTTGTGATCTTTTTGCCTCAGGTTCCTGAGTAGCTGGGATTACAGGCTTACAGCACCAGGCTGGCTTGAAACCATCTCCTAGGTCTCAGCACATGCCGGGGCTTGAGAAACTACTTTGCCAGTGAGAAGGCAGAAACATGGAGGGAAGCCCCCTGGTTTCAGCCCTTTGCTCTTGGCATTGACTCTCAAAATCCTGTATGTAGCCTTGATTGTGGGTGGAGAATCAAAGAGATTGGCCTTGTCCTATGGAGGTACAGAGTTCGGGGTAGAAGTTGATAAAAATGCAATGCATGTACTCATACTGTGGGGCTAAGACCGAACACAGCAGGTCCTGGGGCCCAGTCTTCAGTCCTATGGTTCATTCAACAAATCCCAGCCATGGCCCCACAACACTTAAAAAGCAGTTAGAAATCTTGACTTCAGTGTTGATGGGGGGACTGAATCTTGATGCATAGCAGAGCTCTGAAATTTTATTTTATTTTTATTTTTAAAAATATTTTATTATTGTTTTTAGTGTATGAATGTATTGCCTGCACGTATGTAAGGGCACCCATGTTGTGCAGTGCCCATGGAGGTCAGAAGGTGTTAGATCTCCTGGAACTAGAGTTATAGGCATTTGTTAGCCACCACATGGGGCTGGAAATTGAACCCGGGTCTTCTGGAGGAGCAGCCACTGCTCTTAGCTGCTGAGCCATCTCTCCAACCCTGACATCCTTTTTTAATAAAGCAGTTTCAGTCTCTTCCCATTGCCTCGCTCTCACCTACTACACTACCTTTGCCAGTATGAATATTGCTCCATGCCTTAGTGTGGGCACTTTCTTAGCCGTCCATTTTCACTTTCCTCCTTGTCAGAGTGCATGGCAGAGGCCATGTGGAAACCCCAGCCTAGTTCTCTTTAGGGATGTGGGAAAGGTATAGCTATAAATGACCTTTCTCTGTCAGTCTTCAGGTGCTGCGGGCCCACTGCCTCAGCTCTACCCCCAATCATCATTGAGTCGGAGCTTGTGTTCCTCCATAGGAACGTGACTATGCCCTGAAGCATCAGTGACTCTGCCTGTGATGGAGGGTGAGGGAGGAACAAGGATGCACATCAGCTTCCAGGAGCTTGGGGGACAGGCCTGCTGTCTTCGCCAAGTCTCTGCTTCAGGGCCTGGCTGAAGACAGACATGGAACAAAGCAGAAGTAAAGTGGTTTGCTGAGCCTTTCCAAAAAGCTGGAGGAGGGGTGGGATATGAAGGCATGATTAGGTTCTGTCTAAATAACATGTTGGATGCCTGGGAGGGAGTGTGGATCTTCAAGGTTCCGGGACACTTGGCTTGGGGCTCTGGTCTGTCCTTCTTTCCTCAGTCCTTTTCCTCTAAGGGTGGGTACCTGGGGCTTCAACTGTATTTTATAGGGAACTGACTTCTCCAGAGTCATGTTTTTCTTAGGTCCTGGGTACTGGAGTCATGGATTGCCCAGCACCCTCGAATTACTTGGCTAAGATCCACTCAGGAAACAGGTGGCTCCCACTGACTAGAATTATGTGCCTGGTAACACCTTAAAACAGCAATCAAGATCAAAGCTGCTCATACCAAACACCAGAGCTGTACATACCAACACTATATTTCAAGCTTTATGCAAGGCATTTACAAGCATTTTTCTAAAAAACATCTCAAAAACAGGAGAGCTGAGAATTATTGCTATTATTCGCTCTTTTTCTCTGTACTGGGAACTGAGCCTAAGACCTCACATTATACAAGGCAAGTGCTCTTCTACTGAGCCACATCCTCGGTCCTTTTTCACATTTTATTTTGAGACAAGGTCTCACTTAAATTCCCCAAGCTAGCCTTGATCTGCCTCTGTTGCCCAGGCAGGGCTTGAATTTGCAGTTTTTCTGTCTTAGCCTCCTGAGTAGCTAAGATTACAGCCTTGTACATGAGATTACAGGTTTGTACAGGCCTGGCTATCATCTCTATTTTAAAGATTTTTTTAAATGAGATTTAGCCCAGCGTAGTGGCTCATGAATATAATCTCAGCACTTAAACTGAGGCAGGAGGATCAGGTGTTCAAGTCTTAGCTAGGAGGGAACATTGGCTGCCTTATTACCTCACCATAATACTACTGTTTTGCTTATTTCCTTGCCTCCACCATGGGCTAAGGGATTCTGTAGGTATAGTATAACAATTTCCCCCAAGAGAAAACCTTCCATCCTGAAGGGAAGCTCATTAAGACACAGAATGTTCTGAAGGTAGAGGAGACAGTCAGGAAGTAAAGAACTGGTAGGCCTCAGGAAATCCCTATAACTGACCAGATTCACTTGGCCCCCTCTCTTTCCCCAAGCTTATATAAACTGTAAGGACTGCAGAGCTGCCTAGAAGACTCAGACTAGCCAAGCCACCTGGCAGAGGTAGAGATCAGGGAGCTGCCTGGACCAACTGAGCTGCCTAGAAAAGACTCCCCAGCCTGTCAATGCCAGCTTGTGGGTTGTGAGCTCCAGGTCTTCAGCTTTCATGAGCCATCACGGATAAGTAGTGTGGGCTTTGGAAATGCAGCTGTCTGAGTCATTTCTGCTCCTCAAGTAACTCCTCACCCTGTAACCCCAATAAAACTCATTGGTTCACCAAAGTGAACTTTGGTATTCATAGATATGTGGTTGGTTCCCTGTCTGCGGTAAGTAGACATTTGTTCATGTTTCCCTCAGAAATAGTGTCACGCAACAGTAGGTCACCATAGCAACTGTGCTTCACAGGGGCCAGATGGTCATATTATATTGGGAAGAAACTGTTCTACTACAACACACAGCTAGTGCAGCCCAAGGCCAAAGGGTACGGTCTTCTCTTTCTCCTCTGGGTATTTCTAGGAAAACATGTAAAAGGCAGCAGGGGCATACTACATCCCATCCAAAAGTGGGTGTTCATGGACACCATGGCTTTATTTTGAATTTTAGAAGGAGGAGAAGAGTTGGCTTTTGGTTAATGTGACTCTTGTGAGAGTTGTTTTTGTTATGTTTTGAAGTTAGAGTTTTGCTATGTAGAACAGGCTGCCCTGAGTTCATTAAGTATCCCAGGCTAACCTCTAACTCGGTCATCCTGCCTCTGCCTTCCCAGTGCTGGGGAAACAGGTACAGAACCCTATGCCCAGTTTGATGTAACTTGTTTGTTGTTTTAACTGGAGAGTGAACCCAAGGCCGTGCTTGCTAAGCAAGTGCTCTACCACTGACTTAAGCCCTTTCCTTTCTTTTTTTTCTTTTTTTTTTTTTTTTTCATTTTTAAAGTCATGGAGAAACCCCTTTCTGTAATGTCCAGGGCTGGGTACACACAGCTGGAAGTCTAGGCACAGAGGACAGGGGCAGTTATTTCGGCCTCAAAGACAGTTCACCCAAATCCCCATTTTACTTTGGTTCCATGTGCTAATGTAAGAGTGGAGAAGAAAGGAAAGGAAGTAGGAGACAAGATTTCACTTAGTAGTTTCCTAAAACATCTACTAGCACCACACAATTCTCCACCTTAATGACACAGAAAGCATTTAGGGGTGACCTGCTATGTGCTTGAAATTCACCACATACCTTTCAGGTATAGCCAACCCAAGGCTGGTAGGCTGCATTTGGCAGCCAAGGGTAGCTATGAGGGTGATCCCACATGACTTACTTAAACCAGTGTACATATGAGTGGCTTTGTTATTGTTGTTTTTAACTCTGTTGAGCACTTCTTAGGCATGAACTTTGTATATGACAATGTCGTGCTGCAATGTTAAAAGATTGGCCATCATCGAGCAGAAATCAAGAGACTGAGAGAGCACTTATCCCTAAACAGGACACCTATCAAAGCTCTGCCTCTCAAGGCTCAGAGAGCTTTGCAAAAGAAGGGGCAGAAAGACTGTAAATGTCAGAGGTGGTGGATGACCACAAGGAAACAGAGTTTTCCTGACAGCTGGTCAGTTATTCATATGAACACACAGCAATGGTGTCGGCATGAACAAGTCCCATGTAAGCTGAAGTCAGACAAAATCCCAGCATGGATGTGGGGAAGTAGGGAAGAAGCCCCAAATTTAGCCGAGGAACTATTGGTAACTGATGGCTATTTGGAAGAGGAGATTCGTTTAAGGGTGAGAATCTTAGTAGATTGACAGGGCTCTAGTGGCTGAACCCACTCAAAAGCATTTGGGGACACAAACCTAACTCTATAGGCGTGTGTGTGTGTGTGTGTGTGTGTGTGTGTGTGTGTGTACAGAAATTTGGTGGGGGTTAGTGGAGGGGTTGCAGATAAGAGAGGGGATCTAAATATGATCAAAATGTATTGTATTACATTTGCAAAACTTCAATTAAAATTAATTTTAAAAAGCTGGGCAACGTGGCACATACCTTTAATCCTAGTACTTCAGGAGGCAGAAGCAGGCAGATCCCTGTGGATGCACACGGGACTTAACTTCCACAAGGAGAGAAGCTGAGATGGAGTTGTGGAGTGAGCACTTAGGGTAGACAGTTAGCTTTATTCCATTAGAGATTAGTGTAGGATCAGAGAGGCCACAATTACTGATAGTCATAGGTAGGAGGAACAGAGGATACCTGGCCCAAACGCCTCATGAGAAGAACCTCTGTTCCTCTTCACAGAGAAGCGTGGACCAAGAGAGTGGGATGGGATCATCCAATCAGCATTAGGAACTGGTCCTCATTTCTGATCCTCTTAGCTCCACACCCAAGGCACTACCTGAAGGAGGTGAATTTCAGGACAAAAAAGAGACAGGATAGTGATTTTCTATTTCAAAAAACCAACCAACCAACCAACCAAACAAACAAAAAACACACAAGACAGGAAAAGCTCCTAACTACTTGGGCTCAGTTTTTAGAAATTCGTGGACATACATGTATGTTAGGGTTTTTTTTTTTTTTTTTTTCAAAATGAATGTTTAAAATTCAGGCATCTTTTGTTCCACTCTATTCTGAAGGAATAATTCTAGGGACTCCAAGATCTCGCTTAACAAGCAGTATATCTTGATGAAATGCTGATTTTCATATTGTTCTCAAACTGCACAGTTGCAGAAGCCAATGCCAAATGAAAGCAGAGTATTTCCAAGGAAAAAGTTTAAGATGTAAACCCATGGTAACAAACCAGAGGGCAGGTGGCATGACGAACATACACATGGTTTCTTGGTCTGCTCAGGATAGTGTGGAGAGAGACACCCAAGTTATAGGCCAGGATCTGACTCAGATCTCTATACCCAAGTGTGAGTGCCCCCACCCACCCACCCAAGGACAGCTCAGCCCACTACTTGGAGCCTTAGCATCGCTGTGTGTGAAGTGAACTTGCTCAAGTTTACTAGACAGGATTATATGCAGGAAGAGACATGTTTAACTGTTTGGTGAAGCTAAGCTGCCAAGTACAATTTTATCTGTAAATGATAAGACAGTTTGGGAAGGTGGGGATTCAGCTAGTTTTTGTTGCTTTCTTAGGTGTAAATGTAAACAAGAAACCTGAGAAAAGTGGACAGAAGTCAGAGCTGCCACAGCAATCACCAGTACAGTTTCTGTACTGAAAAAGAGCTTGGGAGGTGAGATGGTTAATCTTGACCTTCAACTTCACAGGATCTAAAATCACTAAGAGACAAGCCTCTGGGCATGTCTGTGAGGGAGTGTCTAGATTGGGCTAATAAAAATGGGAAGACCCACCTTAACTATAGGTGGCACCATTCCATGGGTTGGGGTCCTAGACAGAACAGAAAGGAGAAAGTGAGCTGAAGACCAGCATTCATCTCTCTTTGCTTCCTGACTACAAATGCAATGTGACTAGATGTCTCAAGGTTCTGCTGCCATGATTTCCCCTCCTCAGTGGGCTGTATCCTCAAACTGTGACCCAAAACAAACCCTTCTTTCCTTAGGATGCTTCTGTCAGGTATTTTGTCCAATAACACATAAGGTAACTAACATAGGAGGCATAATGATAATGAAAAACAGAACTGGAATCAAAAGAGGAGGTTCTATAAGTTGGACCACTGTCCTAATTTGTTTCTCCATTGCTATGACAAAATACTCTGACCAATACCAACTTGGGGAGGAAAGGATTTATTTGTCTTACATCTCCTGAGTCACAGTTCATCAGGGAACCCAAGGTAGGAACTCAGGGAAGAAACCTGGAGGCAGGAGCTGGAACACAGGTCATGAAGAGACGCTGCTTACTGGCTTGCTCCCTGGCCCCTGCTCAGCCTGCTTTCATATGCAACACAGGCCCACCTGCCCAGGGGCACCACCAACAGTGGGCTGGGCCCTCCCACATCACACAATAAGCAAGAAGATGCCCCCACAGACATGGCCACAGGCCAGTCCTATGGAGGTAATTCCCCAATGGAGGCTCCCTTAAGCCAGGTGTGTCAAATTGACACTAAAGCTATATAGCACAATTGACCCCTTGTCAACTTGACACACAAACACATCACTATTAAACCATAACCTTTCCAATTCTTATCCCCAAGATATGATGTTAACATTAATATCACAACATAAGACAGTACAACCTGAAAAGCCCCACAGTTCTTAAAAAATCCGAACACTTAAAAGTCCATAATCTCTTAAAATCTCTTAACTGTGGAAGGACTTCTGTAAAATCCAAAACAAGCACTGCCTTATTTCAAAGGGAGGACTCGGGCACACCTAAGCAAAACCAAAGTCCAGCAAAGTAGCTCAAGGCTGGACATCTGGGATTCTCTCACGATCTTCTGGGCTCCAAAAGGGTTCTGGCAGCTCCACTGCCCTGACTCTGCTGTCCACAGTGCAAACAGCTCATCTCGCAGACCCAGGCCAGCTCCATTCCACACCTACTGTTGTCCTTGGTGGTCGTCCCATGGTCCCGGCATCTCCAAAATGCTGGGGTCTCCACTGAAACTGAGGCTACACCTTCACCAATGGCTTCTTCTTGCCTCTTGGGGTGCAAAGCCTCAGATTCTCTCCATTACCCCTTCAGTCCTCGGATCTTCACTGCAACTGAAGCTGCATTTTCACCTATGGCCTTTCCTGGCCTCTCAGAGTGCCAAGCCTTAGCTGCTCTCTGTGACCCCTTCACACTTTCGACACCAGAACCGTGCAGGAAACTCTTACACATTACCAAGTCCTGCTTCCAGCTAGAGATGGAGGTTCAGGTCTCCTCTGTGTGCTGACCCTGAGGAAATACCTCCCAGAAGATTTCACCACAGTGAACCTGGTCTCTTGTTACTTATAGCTGATTTTTCAGCCCCAGCTAACCAGCATCAATTGTCCCAGTAAAGCTTTGACTTTAGGTTCTGGTCTCTTAATCACAGCTGATTCTTCAGCCCCAGCTGACCAGAACCCACAGACTCTCAATTCAAAATATCACGAAAACAGCCCTGATAGTCTCTGCTTCCCTTTGAAGCTTCACAAGTCAGGCCCCCATTGTTCACAACTCTTTCAACATAACTGTTCCAAGCTCCACAGAAACAAACTCTAAGCACTCAACAGCTTTTTCAGTCCAAATCCTCCTAAAAACACCAAGGTCAGGACTGTCACAGCAGTGCCCTACTCTCTGGTACCAATTTCTGTCCTAGTTTCTTTCTCCATTGCTGTGACAAAATACTCTGACCAATACCAACTTGGGGAGGAAAGGGTTTATTTTATCGTACATCTCCCAGGTCACAGTTCATCAGGGAGCCCAAGGTAGGAACTCAGGGCAGGAACCTGGAATCAGGAGCTGGAGCACAGGCCAGGGAGGAACGCTGCTTACTGGCTTGCTCCCCCTTGCTCAGCCTGCTTTCGTATGCAACACAGGCCTACCTGCCTGGGGGTAGCACCACCCACAGTGGGCTGGGCCCTTCCACATCACTCAACAATCAAGAAGATGCCCCACAGACATGGCCACAGTCCCATGGAGGCAATTCCCCAATGGGGGCTCCCTTAACCCAGATGTGTCAAGTTGACACTAAAGCTATCCAGCACACCCACATTGCATGTGGACAGTGGGATAATGATGGGAAGTCACACACAGCATCCCTACCAAAGTCAATTCCAAGCAGCACATGGAGCAGACTGGCACCTGAGACTTACATTTCAAATGAATGTGTTAGCAGTGGTTATCTTACTGACTGGCATTGTGTAGAGAAGACTCAGGAGGTCTCCCCTGGGTTCAACTGGAACTTCTATGGTGATTATCCAGCAGTGTTGGCCACAGACAGATTGGAGTGGAGCCAAGTCTTCATATATGCACTGTAGTTATGAAACAAGGCCATAAAATGGTAATTTCTCTGCTTCTAAACTTGTTCAAGTTCTTTTTCGGGGTATAGATGCAAAACTCCTGGGACCTGAGCTGAAACAGCCTTGAGAACTGGGTTGAACCAAAAGTCTCTGGAGGATTGAAAACATGCCCCCAGGGACCTAGATTAGAAGGGAAGTGTGTTGGCAACAGTTCCATTCATCCACAAGTTGTACCTGGTCTAATATATGGAGTATAGACTAGCCCACCGCAACTCTTAACTCTTAAATTACTTTCCTACTGGCAAAATTACTTTAAATTACTTTGCCAACTAGGGAGATAGATTTCTTTTTAAAAATTTTCTTTTTCATGTGTGTGTGGTGTGCATGCATGCATGTATGTATGTTTATATGTGTGTGGCACATGTGTATATGCAGGTGCATATGCATATGTGTATGTGCTTGTGGAGACCAGAGGTTTGTAATAAGACTCTTCCTTGATTGCTCTTCATCTAATTCATCAAAGTAGGGCCTCTCAGTTGAACCCAGGACTTACTGACAGTTAGTCTGGCTAGCCAGCTTGCTCTAGGAAGTCCTTGGCTCTGCTTGCCCAGAGCCAGAACTATAGTTAGGCTTCCATACCCAGTCAGCATTTATATAGGCTCTGGGAATCCAAACTCCAGTCCTCAGACTTGTGCAATGAACACTTAACTACTGAGCCATCTCTCCAGCTCCAGTGGGGAGACAGACTTGAGCATGCTTCCCACCTCCTTGTCAATTGACTGACATATGGGGCTCTCTCTCTCTCTCTCTCTCTCTCTCTCTCTCTCTCTCTCTCTCATCTGGCTCCATGGTATTGGCTTCTATGCATTGGGTCATTGCTGGTATTAGTATCTGACCCTTGGCTAGATGTGCTCTCAGATCTTGTCCAGAGGCCAATAACAGGTTCTGTGCCCACATAACATGGAAATCAAGAGTGGAGAAGAATGAGCTCTAGCAGTCCGGAGCACTGGGTCTGTGTCTACTGCACGTGGCCACACAGGCCATGCTCTGCACAGCTTCTCTCAAAGTGAGCCCAGGGAGTATGGTACAGCACCATGATGCTGGGATCGTGGGAAAGTGCATCTGAAAGCACACTGGCTTGAGGGTTGGACTATCCCTCCTCTTCCCTCACTTCCTCTCTCTCCTCCTCCCTTTCTTCTTCCTCTTCCCTCTTTTCTCTCCATCCTTATTCTAGTTCCTCACCAGGATCTGTTGCCACCCTCCATGAGGGGGCCCTTTCAGACCTTCCCCCCTCTGGGTTTTGAGGTCTCCATGTGCCTGTGCCACTGGCCTCAAGTGCTCTCCTGTCACCAGCACTGAGCATTCCAAGTCACGTGGTGGGACCCCCTCATTGGGTAGCTGGAGCTCGTTTCTGGGAGCTGAAAACTAGAGTGGCCCTTCAGACTGGGAGTGGCAGTGGCAGTGGCAGGCAGGGTGCCCTCACAGGGTATGCTGTTGCCCATGCCGAGGGTTCCAGCAGCTCTCCTTGGCAGGGGGCACACAGATATGACCACTTTAGGCCACTTTAGGACATAGGTTGGGGCAGGCCCCAGCCTTCCTTTCCTCTTACAGGATGAGTCTAGCCCACCCTTCAAACCTTACCCACCAGGTCTGCCAACTTCACAGCAAGTCTCTACACCATCTGCTATTTCTTCCCTGGACCTCTCTACAGATTAGTCCTGCCTAGAATGCCTTCCTCACATCCATCCTTCAAGTCTCACCTGAGTATTGCCACCTCAGTGAAATGATCCTGCACCTCCTCCCTTCCAGAGATAATTAATCATTCTCCTCTCTACAGCTCTGCTTCTATTTCAAGATTCTCCCACAGAGCGCTTAACACACTGCATTCTAATTGTCTCTTTTCCAGTGCCTGGAGCTCTCTTGGGGAAGGGAAGGGGTCTGCACAAAGTAATGATAGGCCGCTTCTATTAAGCTTGAACCATGTGTTTGGTCTCATGCTAAGCATTCCATGGGAGTGATTTCATGAACTGGGTACTAGGCTTGATCCCATTATATATAAAGGAGAAAACTGATACTCAAGGTGACATAGTGAGGATATGGTAGCTTAGGACTCAGGTTGCCTATGTTCAGAGCCTGGAGGTCTGCATGCTGCCTCTCCTATGGTGAGCATCCCTCCTGAAGCCTGTTCTTCCTTCCCTGCCCAAGTTCTGGGTATCTGTCAGAGTATCCTCCAGGAACAACAGTCCAAGCATACTGGGCAGGAACACTTGGCAGCTGGACATAAAATGCGGTTGAACTCCTCCTCAGCAGTGTAGCAGGGCAGACATAAACACAAGAAAGAAGTCCTTTTCCAAGGGAGCTGTTAGCTATACAGACCCTTTCGTGGAGTACTGTGGAATAAATTTCTTCTAGGGAGGTTTAGCTTGCCCCTCCCTTTCTTTTTCTTTTTTGGTGTGTGGCAAGTGTTAAAACTAGTTTTCAAGATCTGTTCATGAATGCCAGAGTGATTGTGTTGATATCCCATCAATTATGAGAGAATCGGGTACCCAGACTATTTACTTTATGTCATTGTTGTGTGGGCTTCTTGTGCACTCTCTGAAAGAATGTTCCTGAAAGGGTCATTTTTTATTTCCTGAGATGCCTTTTTCCCCCTAATTGCTTGAAGCTTTGGAAACTGCTCCCTTTCCCCCATCTTCGCTCTGTGCAAATGTTATTTCCTCACGTCACATTTCCCTGACACCTCTGGTCTCCCCCAGAGAAGCAGACCCTCCTCCAGCCTCCCACGTGCCTTCTGTCTCTCCAGGAAAACCTCCGAGAATCAAAACCAAGTTGGAAGAAACACAACTCCTTTGGTTTTTCTCTTTTGTAAACAGATCTGACACAACGAGACAGGAAGAACCAGGTCTCAGGGAGGCGGAGGAGAGCTGGTTTCTCTTCCCAGGTTTGCCTTGAATTTGCTGAGAGACTTGGGCAAGTCACTAATTCTTTCTGTTCCCTCTACTCTGAGGTGAGCGGACAAAGAGAGACCATCCAGATTTGGGTGGAATTGGAGGAAAACCTTTCAGAACTCCATCCTGGCTAGAGACACAACGAAGGCTGAGAGGATGAAGCTGCTAAAGAACAGGCTGTGTGTAGGGATCTGATCTGGATGGGGAGGGACCAGGTAAATTTCAAGTCTCACTTTGCTTCTGTCTCTGGATCCTTGGTTGATGTGGTCAACAGCTCTGTCTCCTTGACAGGTCAACACTGGGGCTGTTCCTTCACCTTCAAACTACCTGCTCCCTCAGAGGTGAAAGCATCACCCGAGGGAGACGCACATCTACCCCCTACCACAGCCCCTCTGGTGAATGTTACAGGTCTGACCTGAACATACCTCCTTAAGGCATGGAACTTTCAGGTGCCATCTGACCACACTGGAGGACGAAAAGTGAAGACAGAAATATTTCCCAAACATGGCTTCATCACTGTCTAATTACCTGACCACAAAGGGGCGGGAGGCGGTGGGGGGGGGTGGGATTTGCCACACCAACATTCCTTATGGTTTTCTTTGAATACCGTGCATTGCCAACCTAGAAAAGACCCTCATTGCTTGGCCTGGAGGGGATTGCCTTGAGCATATGTGCTTTAATTTAAACCAGCACCTTATCGGGCTCCACTGCCTTGAATGTTGTTCATTTCTGCTCCTGCTGGGGAAGTGTTCCCTGACTCTCTGACAGACACAGTCTCCACTTCTAGCCCATGCCCATGGGTCACTGCATGCTTGAGGTACACACCTCTGTTGTGGTAAGCCACTGGCACTTTGGACTGTTACAGCAGCCAGCTGTATGACTGGATGGCTGACTCTTTAAACCTCTTATCCCCAACCACAGAATCACTCTGTGTGTGTGTGTGTGTGTGTGTGAGAGAGAGAGAGAGAGAGAGAGAGAGAGAGAGAGTGTGTTTCTCACTAGACTAGGAACTCCCAGAGAGAGGGCTCGGTGTGATTCGTCTGCCTGTTCTTAAAGCTGATGATCATGTCTGCCACACAGCTGGAGCTCTGTGTTGGTTGAATGAATAAATGTTGACAGACACTGGCTACTTAAAATTATAACCAGAAGGAGAAGTTAAACATGCTGAATGATATTCTTTCTCCCCATTGAGGATGATTTCAAGGGGAGGAGGCCTGCATATTCAAGAACGCATCCAAGAGGATATAAGTGAAAGGTGCTTGTTTTTCTGTCTGAGTCTGGTTTATTATACTCAACTTGATGATCTCTAATTCCATCTATTTTCCTTAAAATGACACAATTCCATTTTTCTTTATAGCGAAGTAAAGCTCCATAGTGTATATTCTGTGTTTCTTCACCCATTCATCCATTGATGGGCATTTAGGCTGATTCCATAATTTGGTTACTGTGAATAGTGTTCTGATACACAAGGGTATGCAGGTATCTCTATAGTAACCTGATTTGATTCTTTCTTGTTCTTCCTTTTTTTTTTTTTTTTTAGGTTGTTTGACAGTTGTGAGGTTTTTCCTTTGTATGAGGTTTTTAAAGTTGAGTTAAATTGTGGCTGGAGATGTAGCTTGGCAGATAAGAAGAGCACTTACTGCTCTTGCAGAGGACCTGAGTTTGGTTCCCAGCACCCATACTGAGTAGCTCACAACCACCTATAATTCCAGCTCCAGGGGATCTGATGTCCTGTTCTGGCCTCTGAAGTCACCTACACACATGAGCACATACCCACACACATACATATAATTTAAAAAATGAAATGTCTTTAAGACTTAATTAGCTAGAGAGGAATATCCCCTGGCTCAGGGACCACAGTGGACATGTAGGGAGTTGAAACTGATGGAACATTGGTGTCTCTGTGTGTGTGTGTGTGTGTGTGTGTGTGTGTATGTGTGCATGCCAGACAGTGGCATGTCCCTTTCAAATTCTTCCTTCTTTATAAGCTCACCTCAAGGCCGTTTGATAGACACACTTTAGTCTAATCAAGGCCATGCAGCAGGAGGAGCTAGTGTTCCAATCCTAAATGCCTTACTCTTTTCTCTAGCATGCCAATGACTAGGCTGCTCTACAGTGTTTCCAGGAAGCCAAAGACCCATGTGGTCCAAAGAGTGTTAGCCTTAGAGTGAGGGATACCTCAGATCAGCTCTGGGAATTTGAAAGATTTCCTCCTTCTCTGAGCCTGGATTTGCCCCTCCAGAAAATGGCAGGGGGGGGGGGGGTAAATGATTCTAATTAAACTGATCTAAGACACCTGTCCTATCAAGTCACCCCTTTACTGGTGAGAAAAAAAAGCCAAAAGCGGGAGAAGAAGACTGAAGGTGGCTGCAAAGTCAGAGTTTGGAATGAGGCCAGCCGGTGTACCCCTGCAGCCGCATTATTCCTTGGGAGACCGGAACAACCCTTGGAGGAAGCAGTGAGACACAAGGACAGAGGTAAAGGCCAGTTAAGTCAGCACCGAGCCTTGGGGTTTCAGGTCCCTTACAGAAAAAAACAAATAGCTCAGTTCCATGAGATCTTTTTGCAGAGTCAAATCAACATGTAAACAAATCTCCCAGAACTAAGCTGCCCCCACAGTCATGGGAGTGAGCTCCTCCTTCAACATTCTGCCTGTGGTAGATATCAATGTATTCCCCTCTGCATCCCAACATTCCATCTTTGCTGTTTATGGTGGAAGATAGAGATGAGGAAACTGTCTTTTAGGAATGTATGTACTCACTGATCAGGCATTCAGTCAATATGTATTGGGCACCTACTGTATACATGTACTAAATCCTTTTCTACCAGGAATGCCTTCATAGATATGTAATCTTGGGAAGTGGACAGAGAGGGGACAGATATCCATCCAGTCAGTCAGTAGACTAAATAGACAAGATTTTTTTTTCAAACAAAATTGCAAAGAAACTGAACCAAATGATCCTGAGCAACAGTAGGGAGAGCTGGGCTCACTGGGACAGTACTCAGGCCTCTGCGAAGGGTCACTTGCAGCTCAGATGTCACTGAGAAGAAAGAGCCAGATGTGCAAGAATTGGGAAAAGGGAGTTCAGAAGAGGGAATGGGTGAGAAGACCCGGGAAGACCCCAGAGAGGATTCGCATTGCCTGGCACTCAACACCATTGAACTTGGTCCTACTGACTTCATGGACAGAGGCATTTTGTGACAAGACCCTAAAGAAAAGACTAGGATAAGGCAAGGCTCTAGTCCACAGGAAATCAAAACCTTTGATTCTGGCGTCTGTCCTCATCAGTCCTGGTGTTTGACAACTGTTTCCTTTCCACTTCAGGCCCAGCCTCCAAGTGCAGAGACTCCGCAGCACGCCAATGAAATTGATTTAGTGGTTGCTGCGCATTCTCTCCCCAGCCTGGGGCAGCGGAGATTTACGGCTCCTGCCGGGCCGCCCCTCCCTGCTTCCTGTAAATCTCCCACCACATTTGGGGCGGCTGGAGCTATTTGGGTAACCTTTATCTGAACCAGAACTTCCTCGCCAGGAACTTCAGAGGGTACCTCCAGGAAGGACGGGAGAACCCCAGGGGCCGACTTGTTTGGGGGCGGATTCCAGGCCTGTTGAGGACAGCTGCTCCGCAGGCATCAGGCAGAAAACAGTTCTTCTTTGATGCCACAACTGCCTTTGTGGGGATGGCATGAACCCCCAAAGGAGCATTTAGGGTTTATGGAGGGCGTGTGGATAGGCAGCACGCTATGAAGCCTGAATGTCCGGCTCCTGGAAATAAGCACCATGTGAGGACTCATCGGAGGCCAGATGCTCCCAGAATGGAAGCCTGGCATAGTGGAATGAGAGTTAAACAGGTCTGACCAATGTTATAGTGTATTTACATCAAACTGTTCACAGCCTGTTTCCCTGCCTGGAATCTCATCTCCATGAGGCCAGGTCTTTCTTTGTTCTTAGAGTTACAACCAGCATCAAGAGCCACACCTGGCTCCTAGTTAGCCCTTGATAAATAATTGGTGAGTAAATAAACCATTGTGGATACAGTCTACCCCTACCATTGTATGGCCTAGGCTAAATCATTACCTCTCCAAGCCTCAGTTTCTCCACTGGATATTAGGACTAATAATTGATCAATGAAAATATTCAAGGAGATACTGTCAGTTTCAACATGTTCAGTATATGGGCCTCTTAGAACAACTTGCACAGAACCTGGCCATTCACACTTGCTGGTTGCATGACTGGTTCTGGCTTAATGAATGGATGGCTCTTAGGACCCTCTCTGAGGCTTGAGAGGTGAGACAAACATACACGTACTCTGTGTCCCGGAAGCAGTAGGTTTGGGGCCACCAGTGTTTGGGATGCTTCCATTTTTAGAGGGTCCATCATACTGAAAAAGTCATTTAAAGTGCATGGTTGCACAGAGGCACTTGCCATGAAGCCCAAAGGGGTTCTTTGCAGTGCCCGTGGCCAGAGGACATACAGTCTACTGGATCCCTGTGCTCCTGGGTCCCAGAACAATTGTCCCCTTAGCAGCTAGCATGCCACAATCCCCCCCCGCCAGGAAGCCCCCTTTGATCTTGACAGAGCTAGATTCAGGGTCTCTCCTTATATCCTCAAAGTCCTAGGACCCCCCAGTCAGAGTTGCCTCTTCTGTAACTGCTTCCTCGCTAAACAGGAGGTCCTCAGACCAAGAGCTATCCTGCTCTCTTCGTACCCTGGCTCCTTTCTCAGGGTTGGAGTACAGGGGTTGCTAGGTGCTTGCTCTGGCCCTGACACAGGGAGGGGGATGGGTGGAACTTCCTCTGGTGCCCATAGTGACATTTATCCTAAACAGGGGCAGTGAGTGACTGTGCTCTTTGGCCAGAAGGAGCAAACTGAAATTGCTTCAGTAAACAGCTCAGTAGAGAGCAAAGCCGGGCCTCATTAAACCACAATTAGGATTTCTGCTCTGGCTTCAAGGGAACTCCGTTTGGGACTCAAGACTGTTTATTTGAATAAGGCTGTGGCTGGGGAGGCAAGCGGGGAGAGGCGGAGGTGGAGGTGGAGGTCAGGCGGCGGGCGTTGGATCTTTCTGTCATTTTGGACACTTGGATAATGGGAAACCTTTGACCTGAGCCCTCCCAGATCCCTGGATTCCAGAACCAAATAACTACAGGCTGGCAGTTTTGAATCTCCCTCAAATGACTAATTAAATGGGATAAGGTATGTAAAGTGCCCTATGAGCAGTAAAGACTTAATAGATGTGTTACCCCCCCCCCCCCCAGAATTTTGGTTCAACAGCCAAGCCACAACAAGAGGAAAAGCTCAGTTTTCACCAAAAGCCTTGTTTGGGGTGCGAGCATACAGAGTATCTTTTATTTATTTAGTCACTAGTTTTTCCTCATTGAAAAGTGAACCAGCAAAGGACTGGCCCGCCCTTTGTAGTCTGTCTCTATCTTTCAGGTTTGAAATGCCATATTCCCTGAAGCATCTCTGCAAGATGGGGCTTTGCCCACTTCTGCCTGGCTTCTTGAAGCCCCTCATGCTTCTATCTTGCCATGTGTAACAAGGGCCAGTGCTTTTCTCAGTGTTGCCATTTACAGAGAGTACTTCTTCCACACAGCTTTCTTGTCAAAGTGTCAGCGAGTCAGAAGAGGCATTTCAGGCCAGCATTATTCATTTTCTTATTTCAGACATTGAGGAAGTGGAGTTGATGAATGGAAGGTGATTTTTGCCTGCTGTCTCCACATGGGTAAGAAGTTCCACAGTAGGCAGTCCATCCAATTAGCAATTGTTTATTAAGCAGCTACAATAAGTGAGCAGTTGAAATGAGGACGTTGGTCATTTGTGGTTGACTACATTCTTATGGGACTCTTAAAGCAACTTGCATGGAGTCCTGCCACTCATGCTTATTGGGTGGAGGAATGGCTGGTTGCTCCATGAATGAATGGCTATTGGAAAACTTCTGAGCTCCACCAGCATCCTATCTGGGTGCTGTAATTGTGACAAGCATGCTTTTAAAACCTGGGATAACAGCAGTGCTAATGCTGTTCACTTTCCTGTATCAGTGCTAACTGGCCAGCAAAGAATAAGTGGCGGAAGGGATGGATGAGTGAATGAATAGGGGAGATACACATCTAACATTCTGACCTGTGTGACTCCCTTTGGTGGTTTCTCCCTGAGGAGGTCCTGGGTGCATGCTCTGAGCAGCTGAAGGAACATCAGCCAATCAAGCTCTGTTACCTTCACGTTCCCTGGACAACAGCCTTCTCTGCCCTGACTTCCATCTGTAACTCTCAGCCAGAACCCCCTCTAAGAGTTCCCAGCAGGCTTGTTATAGGAGACTGGGTAGAGAGCAAGGAATCACAAAATTGGCCATTCTGAATAGCACAGTCATCCCAGAGAGGGCGCTCACCCTCAGAACACTACTTCTCGGCCAGCTCCTACTGAATTCTTCCTTTCTGTCTCCTCCAAGCCACACCTTTTCCTGCTTTTTGTTGTAGGTGCAAAAGTGTTAGCACCCTGACTCCCCCAGGCCCCCAAGCATGCACTGTATCTGATCACCATATCTCCCTAGCCTATGGCCTGACATAAATGAGACTTTAGCTGTAGATGAAGGGACCAGTGACTTCAGTTCAACAGTCTACTGCTAGGGGCTCCCTGGAACTCAAAGGAGAAGCCCGCCTCTACTGCAGATAACATTTTCAAACAGGAATAACAATGGGTGTTTCACACTATTTTAGTAAACAGTTGTTACTTTTTAATAGCAATGCCTTGCTTAGCAACAAGCCCTCTTATTTGCATAACCCTTTGTAGGTATTATTTTATTTTGATTGTCTCATTTTTCACTTCATAGCATCTTTGACAAGGAGATGAGGCAAAGACCACCATTTCTCATTTGGAAAAAAAAACTGAAGCTCTCCCATTGTGACTTGTCCTAAACCACGCTGAGAGCCTGGATGTGGCCAGCACTGGTCCTGCTTTCTTGATTCTCTACCTTCTGAAATCTTCCCAAATTACAGTTTTTCTGCTTTTATCATCTCCCATGGCCATGAGACAAAGGATGATTTAATGGAAGAATATCTTAAAGGAATGATGTTTTCAGTTAATAATAAAACAAAAGCACAGATTACATGGGTTCATAAATAGTGAGTTTAGAATTAGTTGATTAACATGTTCTGGTACCAAATTAACAGTGACTTAAAAAACGATATAAAAAAGTCAATGTTGTGGGAAAAGTATCTCCCCCTTTTAAAAAATTATCTTTGTTGCTTTCAAATTTGCCCAAAACTCTGTCTGGGCAGGTCACACCTGTCAGGTTTTACATTAATTTATTCTTTGACAATTTCATACATGCATGTAATACATTTTAGCCACACTCATGTGTACACCTTCTCTTATCCTCCTGCCACCCCTCTCAACCCACACACTTCTACCACCACTTAAGGTGAGATAGTAAGGTGGGACGGTATAAGGCCAAAGACCTTGGAGTGTAACCTGCCTCCCACCCCTACACCCAACCCCACCAGCTCTGTGACCATGAGGAAGTCGCTCAATATCTCTGGTCTTGGCTTTGCTTCTATGTTGGGGAAAATAATATCTGTCAAGTTTTTAAAATGTAAGTGCAGCGCTGGTATAACATTTACACTTAGCTAGTCTGTCAACACACTTGGCTTCCTCTCTCTCTCTCTCTCTCTGTAAGATTCTTCAAGACACGGCAGACACAGGAGAGATTGCACTGCCCAGAGCTGACAGCCTAGTGGCCAAATTCATGTGGCTCCAGTTCTTGGCCTCCTGGAGAACTTTGGGAATCACAGCCTCTGTTTTTGCTGAAGCATAATCTGACCTTTCCGAGCCTATTTTCTCATCTGCAAAGGGTGTGCGTGGGTGGGTGGATGGGGTGTGGGGGGGGTCATAATCTTGACACCAGTAGGACTGAATGAGTTTGGGTACCAAATCTTGGATCCAAGGCATGGTAGTGAATACTGTTCAATGGACGGCCAAGGAACAGAGCTTAGGAGAAACTGGAAAGAAACGCAGGTTCTAGCCCCAATCCCACACTCAGGCTGGCAACTTGGGTTCAAGGAGCCTGTTTCCTCCTTTCTAGATTGGAGAGAATTTCTTGCCTGTCTGCAAGCTCTGCTTAAGGACTTATGAGATAATTGATGGCTTTCATCTTGGCTAGACATTACAGTTACCTGAGGAGCTTTGAACATAACCTAATGTCAAGGTCCAGCCTCCAACCAACTGACCCCAGAAGTCCAGAAAGCTCCCAAGTGAGTCTAAAGATGCTACCAGGTTATGAAACATCAAATTAAAGGTGCACTTATTTTCTACATGTCAGAGTTCTGTGTCCAGGTAGGGCCAGGTGGAGGGCTTCCCTCTAGCTCCTGGTGGGAACAGCAGCCTCTTGGGGGGTACCATTCCTTCCTTAAGGCTTGTGGGCATCAGCTTCTCTGATTCCCTTTCAACACTTCCCCAGGATTTCTGTCCAATCTGAAGAGGGAAGCAGGGTGCTGGCGGTAACCAAGGGCATGCTGACTTTAACCTTTCAAAAAACAAGCTTTATTGTGAAGACCAAAAGGTCTTATAAACCTTAATGAGCGGCATATGTGAAACACATACGTGAAATGCTTGTTTGAAAAATATTTCCCAGCTAGCCTTCAATAGCATAGCCTTATTATTCTAAACGAGGGGGGGGGGGTTTGTCTTAGCAGCGGACTGAACAAAACCCCAGTTGGAGATAATTATCTTAGCAGAATTCCCGGTGGGTCCTTGGAGAGGGGTTGGGGGTGGAAGTTGCTGGAACACATGTGCTAACTTTGGCTGCCTTTGTATACACAACAAACACAAAGGCTAGGCTCCTGGAAGGGCAACCTCAACATTCCTTCTGGGGATGGCAGATAGGTTTGACTCTATGGGAGGGGGGATCGAGGTAGGAAAGCTGGGATGGGAGATGCTCATCCAAACTCATATGATAAGCAAGAGCCATGGTACGGGGAGCATCCGATGAACCACAGAGGGCAGGGAGGGGGTAATAAAACAACTGGACCAGAAATGGAAAGACCCAGGTAATCATAGTCAACTCAGGTTTGGCTGTGACTTTGACCAATGTCTGTGAAATGAGATCACTGTCAACTCAGAGAGGTGATGAAGCAACAAGAAGATACTGAGTCCAGGGCCACTGACAGAAAGTAGTTTCTATGTCAGCAGGAAGTAAGAACCTGTGGCTGATCCTGTGGGCAGCAACCTCACACACCGCCTTCCCTTACCTCAGGAAAGATGCCGTTAAATGTGCTCCAAACCAGCACTGTGGGTTCCCAGTATCCTGTGTGTCTGAGAGGTTCAGCTGCCATTGCTTGAATGGTTGAGGCTGTCAACCCTCTGGGCCTGGCACCCAGATGTTCAGGGAAAGTGGGCCACTGGGCTTCAATTAGCTGGGTAATTGTTTCAATTCCTGACTGCTCTCTACCCCTTAATTATCGCCCCACTGCCTTCCAGCCTGAGCTCAGAAACACCACAGCCCTGTCCTTTCCCAGCCCTGAAGCTGCAGGGGAGTTCGGGTAGGGCTGGTCCAACGAGCACAGGCAGCCCCAGGAAAGGCGGCAGGCCCCATCAGGCCCCATCAGGCCCTATCAGGCCCAAAGCGCTCTTTGATCCCTGTATTCTTCTCTACATTTCCTCCAGGTTTAGGGTGACTATGGCTGGGAAGGTATAAGGAAGGAGAGCTGAGAACCTTTGAGGCTTTGAGGATAAAGTAGATTAAATTGGGGTGAGCCTTAAAGACTGAAATGATTTGGGTGGGAATTTTTCTCCAGAAATGCAGTAGCTGTTCAGGTTAACCTTGTTCATTTTGAATCCTGCACACATAGTAACTGTGTCCCTGGTCCCTAGGTGTGCTCTATAAATAGCCATCTTTCATTTTGCTTTGCTCCTTCCATCAGCATAACTCCTCCTGATAGTGAGGCAGCTGAGTAAAGTGGGGCCAGTTTCCAAGTAGGGCTTTGCTTTGGGGACACAGGCAAGTAAGCACACATCCATACCTTAAGCCTCAGTTTCCCCAGGTATAGAATGTTATTCTTTAAGAACTCTTCCATCTTCCAACATCTGTCAAACCCCAGGGACTTTCCACTCCAGAGCCTGGTGTCCGTCTCCTCGCCTTACCTCCAGACATGCTCCCTGCCTGTTTCCCACCCCTGGGAAACAGAGTCATTAACACTTTAATCTTAATTGCCACTAATGATGGTAAATTTGCCTCATTAAGTAAAACGGGGCTTTCTGGTCTCATTTGTTTCCTAAGCTGAGCTGGAACGTTTAAATTTTCAACTGTGTAACTCCAGCTTCACAGCAGAACCAAATTGATCAATTGCAGGTTATTAATGGTGGATTTGAGTCCTAGGATAAGCTACTGGGGACAAATATGGGGCAAAAGAGAAACAAAGGGACAAGCACCCAGCTCAGGGCAAACCGAGCACAGGGAGATTGCTTGACTTTGTTTCCTTGGTTACTCTAATTAATTGGTAAGTTTTCCTAAGTATTCATCTTTTATTTTTAATTTCACAAATGTAAAATGTTATAAAGTCAATCTCCATCAAAGTGGCACCTTTATGAAATGTACTAAAAGATTCAGAATTGGTTTCACCTATTCATGCATCCTTTCTCTCGCTATTTTTATATGTTTATTGATTTTATGTTGAAATATTTCTTTCATTTTTTTAAAAAATAAATCCATTTTGTGTTTCTTAACAATATCATCTGACCCTTAATGCTTAACCCTTTTTCTTTTCATATTTCTTCCTTTTGAGATTTTCCAGCGAATTGTTCTGCAGCCTATAGTGGTACCTGAATACATATGTACATGGATTTTCTTCAACCCTCTAAAAGCAAATCAGGCTTCATGGTTGGGAATTTTATTGGAAAGTCATGTTATCCTGTTTCAGTGTGGTATGTCCAGATGCTTGAGTAGGGCTGAGCTGTGTCCTGCTCTCAGATGGTGGCCTAGCAATTCTCCAGAGACACGTAGAGTCGGTGCTAAAAGATGAGTTTGTGCATGCAGTTGACCAGGTAAATTTGACACATGTAAATTTTCAACCTACACCTGACTTTCTGTCTCATTTGGGGCATTTAACACTTTACTAAATACTCTTGTGAACATTTTCCATTTGATCCTCATAACAGCTCTGAGATTGAAGCTGACTAGTGATTCAACACCCACTGTCCAAGTGAGCAAACTGAGTCTTACATAGATGTTCCCGAAACATCTCATGGAGGCTAACCCTGCTCTTCTGAATCCTAGAGACCAGTGACCATCAGGTGCTCCTGCATGGAGACAGCAGCGGAGGGAAGGCGCCAGCAGCCAACAGGTTCCTTCACACCCTTGCATTGCTCCCTAGCTTCTTTGGACTTTACAGTAGGGGACACTTAACAGGGAAACAAAGCCCACAGAATGTGGTGAGATACGCAAGATATTTGTTGTAGAAACTGGCTCATGTGATGATGGAGGTCATGAAGTTCTGTGGCCTGCTGTCTGCCAGCTGGAGAAGCTGGAAGGTTCGTAGTGTCACAGTTGAAGAACTTTTGGCTCTTCAGTCTTCGGATCAACACGCCCAACCCCCAGGTTCTCCTGCCTTCAGACTTGGACTGGGAATTATACCATTAGTTTTACAGCTTTTGAGGACTCTGTATTTGGATACAACCATGTGACTAGCATTTAGAGAAAGTCTGTTGTGGTCTTTCATCATCATCATCATCATCATGAGTCAATTCCCATGAGACATCCCCTCTCATCCAGAGGTTTTTTTTTCTTTTTTCTAGGTGTCATCTACCCACCATCTGTCATCTCTTCATGCATCCATCCATGCATGTATCCATCTATCCTATATTTGTTCTTTCTCTCTGAGACCCTTGACTGCTACAGGGCCCTACCAGGTAACCTCTGCTTCCCTCCTCCCTGACAGCTGTGTAATGGAGGCCAGGGCAGGCTTTGGGTGGCTCAGAACACTAAAGACTAAGAGTTTGAAAGCAATCCCATGGTGGAACAGGGTGCCTTTGGGGTATTCAGGACCTTGGGCAAGTGTTTTTTCACCAAGTCTCTATCTAAATAAACCACTTGAATGGAAATGAATGATAAAACTGATGGGCCCATGTGAGTTAGCTGATTCTTAGTAATTGGAGTATTTTGTTCTATTAAGCCACTGTGGGTGCTGAATCAGCAAACACTGAAACTGTTGCTCTTGGGACATACAGGGTTAAGGCCCTGCGAGCCTCTGCTCACTTGTTCATCAACTCAATGAGATATAGTCTTATTTATGTGTGTTGCTATATAAAGACTCTGTTTGGCAGGCCTGGCAGTGAAGGCCTGTAATCTCACATACCTACCTATGCAGTAGGAAAAGGCAGGAGGTTAGCAACTTTAAGGCCTGCCTCAGCTATAAAGAGAGTTCAAGGCCATCCTCGGCAACTCTTAGATTTTTGAAAAATAAAAAATTTAGGCTGGGGAGGTTGGTAGAGTGCTTGCCTTGCATGCACAAAGCCCTGGGTTCAATCCCCAACACTACATAAATCAGACATGGTGGTACACACCCCTAATCTCAGTACTCAGGATGTGGGGGGAAAGGGGTCAGGAATTTAAGGTTATCCTTGTCTACATGGTGACTCTGAGGCCAACTTGGGCTACATGAGACCCTATCTCCAAAAATTTTTTTTTAAAAAGTGAAAAGTTGTCTGGGGATATTACACTTGCATAGTATTGCAAAAGTCCTTAGAGTCAATCCTAACAGTGCAAAAATTAATTAATTAAAATCTTATTACGTATGCACTATGCATTTATTAACACTAAACTGATAGCTTAGACCAGCACAATAACTCATGTCAATGGGATATTTACCTAACACATATTTTCTTCATCAGTCATACCATAGTCTCCTGGCTTAGGAACACCAGGTAGCACTTCCTCTTAGTGCTTAGGGGTCATTTCCAAATTGCCAAGACAAAGTACAAAAATGTAAAACACCACAGCATTACACAGACCCTTATTGACAGAAGGCAGAATGGGGCCTCACCTTGATTGACCTGGGGGTCTTGCATGTTGGGCAACTCTACCGCTGTGTGTCTGCAGATGACCACAGCAACAGGATGAGTATTGATTCTGAGGTTACATGTGAATTTTAGTAATAGGTGAGTTTGCAGGAATAGATTTTTCAAGTGATAAGAGTCTACAAAAGAGAAGACAATTTTGGGAAGGGATCCAAAGTGCAAGGACAATGCCAGGGTACCGAAGCAGTCACTGACACATTCTCAGGGGGAATGTAAATTGGTATAACACTTTTGTAAAGCATTTGGTAGTAACCACAAAGAATATATTTATGTATATACACTCTGTAGCCAGTTTCTCCCTGAGTTGTATGCCTAGTATAGTCACCATAGGAGTGACATAAAATGTTCATAGCAGAATTAGAAACAACACAAATATCCATGGCCAGCAGACTGGGTAAATGAATTGTGGCCTATGCTTACAATGGAATCTATGTAGCAGGAGTAAATGTTACATGCAACAACATGGTTTGAGTTCTCAGACTACAGGCTGAGCGAAGGAGCCTGGACAGGAAAATGCATCTTGTACTGTTCCATTAATATGAAGTTCAAAAACAGGCAAAACAAGCTGGGCGTGGTGGTGCATGCCTTTAGTCTCAGCACTCGGGAGGCAGAGGCAGGCAGATCTCTGTGAGTTCAAGGCCAGCCTGGTCTACATAGTGAGGTCAGGTCACCTGGGACTACAGGGAGACCCTGTTTCAAAATAAAAAAAAAAAAAAAAAAAAAAAAAAAAAAAAAAAAAAAAAGGGGGGGGTGGGAAAGCCACGCAAAACAATGGATTATGGATTATGGCAGAGGTTAGACAGAAGTTTTTCAGGGAAAATCTGATTGGGAAAAGCACAAGGGAGTCACTGAGAAGGCCAGAAATGCTCTAAATCTTGACTCAGATGGTGGTACGGGTGAATACATACTAAAAATGTATGAATCTGTACATTTAAGCTTTGTATGCCTTCTGTATGTGAGATATATATAAATTAAAAACCTAGAATGTGTGTGTGTGAGAGAGAGAGTATACCATTAATAAACTGAACTAATTGAAGAGATGTTGAGGTTTTAGCACCTAATTTTGGTCCACATAATGGTTAGCTTTAATTGTCAACTTGACACAACCTGGAATCACCTAGGAAGAAAGCCTCAATGAGAGATTGTCTACACTGGGCTGGCCTGTGGGCATGTCTATGGGGGATTGTCTTAAAAAGTTAAGTATGTGGAAAGATCCAACCCACTGTGGGCAGCACCATTCCCTAATCAGGAGATACTGAATTGTATGAGTGGAGAAATTGAGCTGAGCACAAGTAAGTGGGCATGTGTACGTTCATTTCTCTCTGCTCTTGACTGTGCATGTGATGTGACTAGCTGTTTCAAGTTTCCCTACAGTGATGAACTGTTACCTGGAATTGTAAGCTGGAATACATCCCCCTAAATCACTTTTTGCCAGGGTATCTTATCACAGCAGTGGAAAAGAAACTAGGGTGATCCACAATGGCCTTCAGGGTCGGCCATGAGCTTGGTTAGGACCACTAGTACCCTGGAGAGGGCAGTTTGCACTTCCAGCCATCCCAACACAACACTGTCTCTAGGCAGAAGGGACATGCATTCTTATGCCTCCTGTGGTAAGTTAGAACACATATCTAAGAAGCCTCCAGAAAATGACTCTTCACATTGAATTGAGAGGATCTTGTTCCCCCTGCAAGGCTCTCAGCCATTCTCTGGAAAAGGGGGTGGTTGCTTCCCCAAGTTCTTCAGGCCCATTCTAGAGTCAGCTCCGCAGTGAGCGCTGTGAGGAATGTTCTGGTCCC
This sequence comes from Nannospalax galili, assembly GCF_000622305.1. Lineage (NCBI taxonomy): Eukaryota > Metazoa > Chordata > Mammalia > Rodentia > Spalacidae > Nannospalax > Nannospalax galili. The sequence goes on along the minus strand of NW_008343573.1, from coordinate 1,423,823 downwards.
TGGGATCTGGCAGCATCTGTGCAACACTGAAGCACCACAGGAAGGTTGGGAGGTAGGCAGGGGAGGCAGGTTTTAAGAGCTAGTGTAGGGCCAGATTTTGACCTGGAAGGGTATGTATGATTGGCAGGTGAGAGTGACAGAGGAAGGCCAAAGAACATTCCATAGTGGTATTGATGCTTCATATCTTATTCCATTGACTGCCACACCGATAGTTCCTGTTCATACTGACAGCCTTCTATGTAACATTCAGTGTCTCTCTCAGCTTCCAACTACAGGGGTTCATTCATCCCAAGAGTGGGTACAGCTTGGAAGTAGGTGGGTATGATACCTCCAAAGTCAGCTCTTGTGGAAGCCATGCCCCCTGCCTCTTTGGACAGTGCCTTAAGTTATACTAGAGTTTAGCTACAAAGGTCAATATAGCGGAAGTGGTGGTGTATCAGTCATTTCTGAAGTAAAATTATAAAGCCATAGCTTCTGTTTTGAGTGCTCATTCTCTCTCTTGCTCTCTCTCAAAGATTACTCACCCTGAAGAAAGCCATATTGTCAGCCATCCTCTGGAAAGGAAGGAATTGAGGGCTTCGGCCAACAGTGACATGAGCACGCCATCTCAGAAATAGATTCTTCAGCCTGAGTGAAACCCTGCAGACCAGCTCTGGAAGACTGCTTAACTACAGCCCCTGAGAGACTGAGTCAGAATCATAAAACCACTCCCATGTTCCTGACCACAGCAATGATGAGATGATAAAGGTTTTCTGTTTCAAGTTATCACAGCCCAGGCCAATAAGCTGTACCTCAATAATAGATAGCTATTGATCACCAGGACAATTCTTACCCAATAGAGAACAGAAATAAGTCCTTAGTTTTCCATCCTTGAGAAGAAAAATTCTGCATGGTTATTAAGAGGGTCCCAGAGAGTTGGGGGTTTAGGCGCCAGAGTGAAAACAAGCTTAGTGACATCTATTTTTCTGATGGTTATGGGAATCAAAATCAGAGCCTCACATATGATAGGCACAGGCTGAGCTATATATCCAGCCCACACATCTAATTTTGACTTTCTCTCTAATCTTTTATCTTTCTCCTCATTCCCAAGATCATTACCAAATAAACAACCTGCATCCAAATCTTTGTCTAAGGCTCTGCTTGGAGGAAGGTGGGGTATTACTAAAACAGAGAACTGTACGTACCCAGGCCTAGAAGCTAGAATGTAAATAGAACATGAGGGCGGCAGGAGAGAATGAGTTGGCATGAAATTTTTTGAGTACAGATAACCCTTCACTCTAGGTTCATGATCCCTTAACATTTCAGTTCCTAGAGTTTCCCTAGGAAAGTATCAGAAGCTGGGTGTTTTATGTGCATATGTGTGTGTTCATGTAGGGGGGATGGATGGACTTGCATATATGTGCACATGGATATGGAGACCAGAGGTCAACTTCAGGGGTTGTATCTCAGGAGATGTCTGCCTTGTTTTGGGAGACAGTCTCACAACGGAACTTGGGGTTCAATGATTCAGCTAAGCTGGCTGACCACTAAGCCCCAGGGTTCCTCCTGTCTCTGCCTCCCCAGCGATAGGATTATAAACATGTGCTACCAACACCTGGCTTTTCATGTGAGTGCTAAGAATCTAACTCAGATCCTCTGGCTACCATGGCAAGCACTTTAATCACTAAGCTATCACCCCAGCCCAAAGTGGTGAGATCTATTCTCCCCTGGTTCTGGAGGATAAAAGTGTAAGATCAAGATGTCAACAGGGCATAATCCTTCTGAGGCTCCAGGCAGTATGCTTCCTTGCCTCTTCCTGGCTTGGTGGTGACAAGCAATGCTGAGAGTCCCTTGGCTTTCAGTGGCATCACCACAGTCTGTCTTTCTTGGGGTTCATGGCTGTTTCTTTCTGTGTCTGTTTCCTCTTCTCATATCCACGCCAGTCAGTATCCTGGATTAAGGCCCATCCTAATATTTATAGCCTCATTTTAGCTTGATACATCTGCAAAACCTGATTCCAAATAAGGTCTGCTTTGTTTTGAATATGTCCCTCAAAAGCGCATGCATTGAGAGCTTAATCCTCAAATTACGATACTAATGATTTTCAGAGGTGTGGCCTTTGGGAGGTAATTAGGATTAAATGAGATCTTGAGTGTGGGGCTTCCAGGACAGAATGAGTGGTTTTATATGATGGTGTGCTTGCTCTGTCACCCCATGTGACACCCTCTGCCATTTCTGATCCAGCAAGGAGGTCCTGGCCAGTAACTAGAGAGACGCTGATGCACTGTTCTTGACTTCCCAGACTCTAGAACAGTCAGCTAACTGAACTTCTACACTTTGTAAATGTGCTAGTTAATTTTTGTTGATATGATGAAACACTGAGTAAAACCAACTTGGAGAGGAAGGGTTTATTTCAGCTTACAGGTTACAGTCCATCACTGAAGGCAACCAGGGCAGGAACTCAAGGCAGAGCCCAGAGGCAAGCACTGAAGTAAAGACCACAGACGAACATTGCTCACTGCTTGCTCCCAGGCTCACATTCAGCTGCATTTCTTATACAGCCCAGGCCCAACTGCCTAGTGATAGGACCACCCACAGTGGGCTGGGCCCTCCTACATCAATTAGCAATAAAGAAAATGCCCTACAGACAAGGGATGGAGAAAATTCCTCAATAGGGTTCCCTCTTGCCAGGTGTTCAAGTGTGAAACTATGGCAATAAATTACCCAGTCTTGATATTTTAGTACAGTAGAAAAATTTTGACCAATACAAAGTCATAGTCTGAGGTCTCCGGAGGGAATTTTAGACAAACATTCTTAAATCTAGTATACCCCTATTTAAGACAGAATAAACTTCCCAACCCACTTGGAGGAACTGGGTGCCTCAGACAACTGCTTAGCAAGAGAGAACAAGATGGAGAGGGATGACGTACTTGGCTCCTCTACCAGTGAGCTGAATCTCAAAGCCCACAGTGACATGTGGACCTCCACTCTCCAACCTTGAAAGTGATACTCAATTCCCTACACTAGGTGCTGATGAGGGCTCCATAAGAAGACCACGAATAGTGATGAATGACAAAGGTAATATCCCAGCAGCCTGTGCTCAGATCCCCTGGCTTCCATACTATCCTCCAGTACCTTAGCCTGCCTCCTAGCCCTGGTTTGTGAGTGCATCATATCTGGGCCATGCATGCTCTAGAGACCTGGGGATGAGGCCGACTGTGAGCATGCGGATTTGCTCATCCTTCTGCCGTGTTGCTCAGAGATGGGAGGGGAGGGGCAGCTTTCGCGCTTTGGAAAGTGACAGCATCATTTCCTAATTATCACATTTGGGGGAACAGATGGGAGAGCATGTGGAAGAATTATGGGCTTCTTTTAAAGGGGGGCATGTTTTCTAAAGAAAGTTGCCACAAAATGCTTCTACCCAGTTGTCCCCAAAGCTCTTAGGATTTGGAAGGCACTCAATAAACAGGATGCTTCCCCCCTCTTTTCCAGATGAGGAAACAGAAAAGAGTGAAGGGTGGCAGAATAGATATTTACTGAACACCTGCAGTGTGCCCAACATATTGTATTATTAGTGTCTCGAATAACTGCAGCAAAACCCATGCATGGCAGTGCATACCTATAATCCCAGCACTAGGAAGGAAGATAGAGATGGGAGATTCAGGAGTTCAAGGTCCCATCCTCGGCTATACAGTGACTTGGAGACCAACCTGGGCTACTTAAGACTGTCTCAAAAAATAAAAAAATAAAGACTAATAACTATAGCAACCCTTTGAGTCAGGTGCTATGATTTGTATTTCACAAACAAGAAAATAGGGGGCTGGAGCGATGGCTCAGTGGTGAAGAGCGCTGGCTGCTCTTGCAGAAGACTTGGGTTTGATTCTCAGTACCCACATGGTGGCTAACTCCAGTCCCTGGGGATCCAACACCCGCTTCCGATCTCCACAGGCACTGCATGACATGACATGACATGAGTGCACTTATACACATGCAGGCAATACATTCATACACATAAAAAATAAATATTTTTATTATTTTTAATACTATTTAAAGTTTTTTAAGTCAAGAAAGTGAAGGCACACCTACTAAGAAGTATTAAGAGGAGGTGAGGGACCAATGAGATGGTTCAGTGGGTAAAGGTGCTTGTTACCAAGCCTGATGACCTGAGTTCAATCCCTGGGATCCACAAAGTGGAAACTTTTGAAAGCTGCCCTCTGACCTCCACACTTGTGCTGTGCCATAAATGCATGTGCATGTACATATATGTACAAAATAAATTACTTAAACATTCTATAAAAAAGTAGAGCTGGATTTTGAACCTGGGATTATCCCAGATCACTTTAGGCTCCGCCACATGGAAGTAGATGCAATGTGGGCTCTGTCCTTCTCATTCTCCTGGGTTGGTGAAAGTTCCTTAAAAAGTTAAACACAGAACACCATAAGGCCCAGTAATTCCACTCCTAGGTAGACACCCAAAACAATTGAAAGCAGGGACTTGGGTAGACCCAGTATAGTGACACGCACACAGGCAGCATTCTCAACTTAAGCCTCTGTTGATAGATGAATGAACAAATGGGGATGGACACATGCACCACGGAATGTCGCTTACAACAATGAAGAGCTGACATGCTGGCACCAGTGGTGACCCCTCAGGACATTATGGAAAGTGAGGGAAGCCAGGCAGCAGAGGACAAATGCTGTGTGATGTTCCAAAAGTTGTCAAAGCCACAGAAAGTAGGTTATCCATTGTTGGGGTCCATGGGGAGTATGTGGGGTGGAGGGTTTCACACAGATGAAAAAGTTTTAGAAGTGTTTAGTGGAAATGGTTTTATAGAGTATGAATGTACTTAATGCCACTGGTTGTCACTTAAAATGGCTAAAATGACCAGTTTATAGTATAATTTTATGTGTATTTTCACACACATGCCTCTGCTTCCCAAGTGCTGGGATTAAAGGTATGCACCACGCCTGGCTTTCTTATTGTCTTTAAAGAAAAGACAAAAAACAAAACAAAAAACCTTAGCCCTACTCTTTTAGTCAAAATAGATCCAGTAACTGTTTTCCAAGTGATCCCTGTGTGTGTGTGTGTGTGTGTGTGTGTGTGTGTGTGTGTGTGTGTGTCTGGGCTAAATCCCTGAATGAGCACTAATGACCCACAGATAGGCAAGAAGGACTGTGTGTGTGTGTGTGTGTGTGTGTGTGTGTGTGTGTGTGTGTGTGTCTGGACTAAATCCCTGAATGAGCACTAATGACCCACAGATAGGCAAGAAGGACTGTCTCTATCCAGGACTAACATTTAGAAGCAGGCAGGAAATCCTTTATTCAACGAATCATGACTATTTGGGGACACCAGGGAGAAGTGCTTGCTGCATAAGCTTGAGAATCCGAGTTCAATCCCTAGCACCCACATAAAAACCAGGTGTAATGACTCTCACACTCACCTGTAACCCCAGCACTGAGAAGGTGGAGACAGGAGGACGACTGAAGCTCGCTGACCAGTGTAGCTCAGTCACTGTCTCAAAAAAATAAAGTGAAGAGCTTTAGAGAAGACACCTAACACAGAACCCTGGCCTCCACAGGCATATGCAGAAACGTGCACACACATGAACACACACACACACACACACACGCACACACACACACACACATGCACACACAGATTTGGGCATAGGATCACTGTGCCACAGTGTTCCTGCTGCCTGCACAGCATGTCAAGGTTATGAAGCTTTTGTACCTTGTATGCTTTGAGCTCCTTTGGTGTATGGTAAGAGAGCTGTTACAATCTCCACTTTGCAGACAGGGTAAAGCCCATTTCCTAATATCACAATCCCCTGCACTCTCCTACTCCTCTGTGGTCCAGATCCAGCCGACCCCTCCAGCATGATGTCCTCCTGGAGCCCAATTGGAGGCCAAGAAGCCCCAAACAAGACTCATATGCTTTCTTTTATACAAATTATGTGCGTATGTCTGTGTGTATGTAGGTGCACATGCATGTGGGTATCTGTGGAAGCTAAAGAGGACATCTCATCCCCTGAAGCTGTAGTTACAGGTGGCTGTGAGCCACTCAACGTGAGTTCTAGGAACCAAACTCGGAACTTCTGCAAGAGAAGCAAGTGCTCTAACCCACAGAGCCATCTCTCCAGCCCTGAGGATCATGTTTTCACTCACAGAGCTCTTCCCATGCTTTCTCCTCTACCTGGCTTACTTTCTCCGTTCTTGTCTTTCAGTGCTCAATCTCAGCTCCCACTTACATCAGGACTTCCAGGAAGAGCCTCAATGGAGCAGAGCATTCCTCCTTTCCCCCACAGTCACCTCTATCCTCTTCATTTCCCTGTTAGGCTCTCAACACAGTCTGGGAAATGTGTCACACCCAGCACATAGAGAGAAGTCCATTTAGAACCCAAAGACCCCAGTTGGTGCCCTGACTCTCCCAGTCACTAAGTGTACCATGGCTGAATCACTTGCCTACCCTCAGCTTCAGTTTTTGCTTCTGAAAAATGCAAAAAAAGAGAGATAATAGCTGGCTGTTTTATGATGGGTTTCAACTAGAAATTAGATGTACCATGTGTTTATTCAAATGGCTAAAGAGAAAAGTCAGAGAAAAATCCTTGGTGACACCAAGAACTGATGAGGGTATGAGAGACCATGACTCTCCTAACTTATTATTGGGGAGTGAAAATCAGGGTAGTCACTTTTGACAGCATCTGGGTAGTTTCTCCTAAAGCTAGACATCCACTTACCATATGCTCCAACCATCATACTGCTTAGCTCTTACCCAAGAGAACTGAATATTTACATCATCATAATAGCTAGTGTGGGTGCTGGTATGGGGCTTATTCCCAATCACTAACCAAATTCAGCCACTCACTGCTCAGGACACATCCTGAGAAATGAATTGCTGGTTTGGTTTTGAGAGCATCATCGAGTGTCCTTAAACCAAGATGATTTTGAGCCACAACTTCTTAAACTATGGGTGGTATGCTGGTGCAACGGACTGTAGGGGTCTTGACAAATTTGGCAACAATAAAAGATTGATGAATTTGCAGTGATCAAAAATTAATTCAAAGTCAAATGTGTAATGCATCTGGTATTTCTGGCAGTTCTCGCCTGTGTTCCATCATGAAACTTCACTGTAGGTTTCGTTCTGAACTCACAACTCATACACCTTACACTATGTATGCTTTACACCAGAGAGCCAACTAACCCTGAAACACCTTAGCTCAGATTCAAGGCTACTGTACAGTGAAAATTGTACCTTTTCTAGTATACATATGATGGTTCCTGCTCCTACGGAAGTGAGATGGTTTAATTATGGAAAATGAAGACTTTTAAATTTTTCCTGTCATTGTTCTTCAGCATGTATCAAATTAGTCTATCTCTGCATTGCATTGTGTGAAAATGTTTAATTTTTAAAATTGCTGTTTGAGCTGCTGACTTGATTTCATTAAAAAAAAATGTTAAATGAAGTTTGGCTTGGGATTTGGACAGAATTTCCAACAATTTTTGAAATGGCCCAGAACATACTTGTTATTTTGTACTACATATTTATGCAAAGTGGCTTTCTCAGCATTGACAATTACAAAATCAAAATATCGATCAACTCTGAAAAATGTTGAAGATGCTCTACATACTGCAGAATCAAATATTCAGCCAAGATTTAATTCTGTATGTAAAATAAACAAGCATATTCATCTTGTTAGTGTGCAAATTTGCTTTCATCTGTAATAAATGGTAAAATTATATATAGGGATTGTTTAAAATAAATTTCTACATGATTTATTAGAAACCATTATTTGTATACATACATATATTTTTATATGCCTATATGACCCAAGAAGGGGGTATAAGAATTTCTCCAGCAAAAACGGGCTCAAAAAATTAAAAAAAACTTGTATAGCCTACCACACATCTAGGTCACATGGTACGTGTATTTGGTTTAGACGGTATAGGGCCATGACAAAGAAAACATAAGATTAGATCAAGCACAAGAAAAACAATGATTCAACCAAGAGGCAAGCCTAAGATGTCTAAGATTGCCTCTGGTGCCACTCAGCAGACTGTTTTATAGCAAATCTTTTATGTGTATGTGGAATGCACATGTATGGAGGGGGTATGCTTGCCTATGCCTGTGTGTGTGTGGAGGCCAGAGGTCAACATCGGGTGTCTTCCTTTTTAACTCTCTACCTTATTTTTTGAGACAGGGTCTCTCACTGAACCTGGAGCTTGCCATATCAACTGGACTGCCTGGCCAGAAAACCCACGGGATCTGCTGATCCCAGCCTATCCCCACCCCTCCTTACCCCCAAGCACTGGGGTTATAAGCATGTGCCACCATGCCTTACATTTTGTGGGTGCTGGGGATCCAAACTCAGGTCTCTGTGATTACAGAGCAGGCACTTAACTGAGTGAGTCATCTCCCTTGCACTGTAAACCTTTTTTCCCCAAAAAGATAAGTAATAGAAGTACTGGAGAGATGGCTCACCAGTTAAGAGCACTGGCTGCTCTTACAGAGGACCTGCATAGGCAAGTCAGAAGAGTCAGAAGAGACACACATGGTGGCTAACAACCATCCGTAACTCCAGTTCCAAGGGATCTGACACCCTTTTCTGACCTCTGTGGGCACGGCACAACATAGGTGCTCTCACATACATGCAGGCAATACACTCTACACCTAAAATAAAAATAAATAAAATTTTTTAAAAGATAAGTAACAGGATGGGGCTCTAGCTCAGTGGTAGAGCGCTTGCCTTATTTGATTCTCAGCACCATAAAACTATCGAAAGACACACAGACGAATAGCTAGATAGTCTCTCTGAAATAAAGACAAGTAGTATAGTTAGTATACCGATACCAGTTGCACGGTCCTTTATAATGCTATCAAGCATGGCAGTCTGTATATAATCGCTTATATCTCTCTTTCATATGACGGGCAGTGCATTACAGTGGTGTCATTACAAACTTGTGAGGAATGCATTGCAATACAATATACTATGGCTATGATGTTACTAGGCCATAGGACTCTTCATTCCCATTAAAATCTCATGAGATCACTGTCATATATAGAGACCATCATGACTGAACTGTCAGGCTTGACTGGCTATACTGGAAGCAGCCTCAATGGCCTTTGCCTAGTGATAGGATAACCAGACCGTATTATGCACATTTGATGGAATACATGCAATTCCAGAAGAGGTAAAACTATAGTAACAGAAAAATCAGAGGTTGCCAGGGATTAAGAGGGATTCACTACAAAGGGGTGCAAGGCAACTGTTCCATATTTTGACTGCCCTGGTGGTACCTTTGTCAAAACTCATAAAAGTGTGCACAAAAAGGAGATTTTTATTGCATTAAATTGTGTCCCAATTTTAAAATGAAAAAAAAATTAGAGGATGGATGCAATCTTACTTGGGAGCTTTGGGGAGATGGGAGAAGTAAAAATCTACCATCACCCAGCCTCATGCCGTTGTTACTAGAAAGCATGTGATTGACTCCTTTAGCCCTCATACACACATCCCGGAGACTCTCCCAACCAGCCTTCTCCAATGCTGACTACTCACCAAACAGACTTCTTCTGGATGTCCATCCAAATCAGGATTGTGAGTGCCAGCAGGGAAAGCACTCTCACCCCACATTTAGCTAAAAGATGGGGACAGAGAACAAATAACAGAATGCAGGCATAGCTTATAGCTGACCTAAGCCCGAGCAGCCTGTCTGCTGCACAGTTTATCTTGCATAGGCACATCAGAGTCAGAAGAGACACAAAGGGCACAACTGGCTTCTAAATCTGGGTTCTGAGCTTAGGAAACACCTTATGTCTTCTGATTCTGTTTCCTGGGAAAGAAGAGGTGATGGACTGAGTGGTGTTTAAACTCCTGACAGGCACAGGTAACCCCAAAGTGCCAGGTATCAAGATAGTATTAATATGCGGCATCTCCTTGAAGTGTCTCAGATGTGAAGTTGAGGTCGAGAGCCTGAGGTCTGTCAGCGCTGACAGGTTTCCAGAATTGCAAGGAACAGTTTATGACTCAATCTGGTGCCTGAGCAGGTGACAAGCCCCAGTACCTAGCTAGAGAAGCTAGGTTCTTCTCTAGCTTCAAGCTCCTTCCTGTGGGGGTTGGAGGGTAGACCTGGACAGGTTCCAGATGTCTCCAGTAATTATCAAAGAGGGCATCTGCCCAGAAAAGCCCAAAATGCTGCTGGTAGGTAAACCAGTAGTGAAGGAGCACGCCATACTGTTGGGTTCATGTACAGAGCAGGGGTTAAGTATGAGACAGATTCACCACCGACTCACTCCAGTTGTGTTAGGAACCTTTGCACGAGCTATTTAAATTCTCTCCCCAAAAAGTGAGCAAACTTGACCAGAGTGCAAAGCCTTCTTTGAGTTCTGGCCAAACCCATATGGTCTGAGACTCCTCCAACTATCTTCTTCATGCACTTTGTCATCACTCACTAAGAGATGTTGTTGCTCCCAGAGGATGTTTATACGCATACTTGTATTTGGAGGACTCCACAGACCCTCTGTCCAGCCCTCATCACTTCAAATTGCTCTGATCTCCTGACCCACTCCTGGGGTTCCTGGATTTCCCTCCATAGGCTCTCCAATCCCTACATCTCATTCACACCTTTTTTTTTTTTTTTAAGACTTCCTACTTCATGATGCCACTGCCAATCCAAACATCTGGGCATAATCCTTGCACTGTCTTCTGTCATTCTTGAAGTTCATTCTACTATCCCAGCACTCCCCTCTCTGTATGCCTGGGCCCTTTCCCCTTCCCTTTGTTCCATAATAGTGTGAAACAGGGCTGGGATTGTGTCTCTAACGAGCTAGTTTTTTAAAGATCTATTTTATTTTTCTTTATGTGTATATGTGAATGAAAGCCATATGAGTGCAGCACCCATAGCAACCAGAAGAGGGCATCAGATCCTTGCAGCTAGAGTTTTAGGTGACCTTACGTGGGTGCTGGGAACTGAACTCTGGTCCTCTGGAAGAGCAGCAAATGTTCTTAACTGCTGGGCTATCTCTCCAGCCCAAGAGTTAATATGCTATTTTAATTAACTTATTTTTGTAGATGGGGGGGGTGGTGGTTCATGTAGCCCCAGTGAGGCTTGAACTCATTATGTAGTTACAGACGACCTTGCATTCCCAATCTTCCTGCCTCTACTTCCCAAATGCAAGCAAGGGTTACAGGTATGAACTACCACCCTGGCTGAAGAGCTGATCCTGATCAATTGTTTCTCTTGCTGAAACTTTGTCAGTGGTCCTCTTACTGAGGCTTTGCTGTGATTCTGACACTATGGGAGACTCTGATTCTCTCGGGTGTGGATCATGGGCCTCTTGTCCACTGTTTGGCCTCCTTCAGACTGGCTACTCCAGGGACACAGCATCTTCTGGGGCATGGTTCCCTGGAGTCCTTCTTGTAACCCAACCTCTGTGACTGGGATGTGCTGTTTCCTGAGTGAGGGGGCAGGCCTTCCTCCCCTACCATTTACAGGAGCCCCATTCTGTAGAGAGCTAAGCCACACTTCTCTCTCAGAGTTTCCTGTCCTAATGTTGTCTCCTTGGGTTCGGTGCTTCTGTTGTCCCTCCATCCAAACACTCACCTGCCTTGTCTCATCATTGACCCAACCCTGGGCTTCTAATAGTTGTAGACTGCACCTTCCTCCTCTGAGCACCTGGCAAAGGGTCTGACCAGGGCAGGGTTGCAACAAACATTTCTTCACAAAAAAATCTCTCCCAACGTAGGGATATTTAAAGTCTTTTTACTGGAGGTATATTCGTGGCCTTTCCTGGCCTTCAGTGAGTCCTGCCTATTCTCAGCAACTAGCTCCCTGAAAAAACAGGTCTCTGACTTCTAAAATGAACCACAGGGAGCTCTCACATTTAAGCTTTGTCTAGATGGCACCAAATAGTGTGTGGTCTTGGCTCTTTCTATTCTCGTTGTTATTTGGGGAGGTTCAAGGTACTTGGGAGAGCAGTAATTTGATCATTTGCTTTTCAACCTTCAGAGGTATATAGCAGAAAGGGGGAGGAGGGATAATCTTTGGGTGAGTCCTGGGGTCCTAGGCTCTCAGGTTCCCCTCTTCATCATCCTGCCCCATGACCTTTGTTAAGGCAAACTGTCCCATTCTGGCTTCAACTCTTCCCTCTTGCAGGATGTGCAGCGAGTGATTTCTTGGGTTCCTCTGGCTCAGTCATTCTTGTTCTGCATGCCTAATGCCCGCACAGCTCCCCTCCCTGCAGAGATGACTTCAGGCCAGGGGAATGCCAGGCTGAAGGCTGGATTTGATTAAAGCGGGAAGAGGAGTCTTGTGAGGCCACAGGGCAGGCGTGCCACCACACTGACCCCACAGAGGCGGGTGATAATGGGGAGGGGAACTGGTGCTGGAGCTGGTGCTACCCCCACAAACCTGATTACAGGGCTTCTGGCTGAAACTTGGTTATGCCTCTCAGAGAAAGCAGTCTTTCTTGCCCCAGGCAGGTCCTTGGACAGGCAGGTTTAAATTGAATCAGACCCTGGTTCCTGGTACAGAGCAGGCCATTCACCAGCCTTGTGTTTCTCACAAGGCAGGCCCTGGCCATGTGGTCGTGTGGGTAAATTGAGTGGACTTGTGGCCAGCAGCCAGGCCTCACAGCAGCCTGCATAGGCCAGGCCAAAAGGAAAAGCCTAATGCTCTAGCCAAAGCCTGGTTCAGGGAGCAATATTGAGCCCAGCAGCCACTGTGGATGGTGAAGAGCGAAAATACAGGCAGCAGCCTGGGCTCTGGAGCCAGGTGTGTCACTTAATATGAAGGACCCTTAGGAACTTGCTTGGCTAGTTGTTGAGCTCCTATGTGATATGAAAACGGTGATTCTCACTTTGGTTTGTTTGTTTTTTGAGACAGGATCTCACTGCATACCCTTGGCTGGCCTGAAATTTACTATGTAGACCAGGCTGACCTGGAACTCACAGATATCTGCCTGCTTCTGCCTCCCGAGTGCTGGGACTAAAGGTGTGTGCCACCATGCCCACAGTTACTCTCATTTTGACTGCCTTTTGGGGATCTTCCGCCAGGGCTGATGCTGCAGGCCTGTAATCCCAGCTACTCTGGAGACTGAGGCAGGAGGGTGGCAAGTTCAAGATCTTCCAGGGCTACAGAGTTAGAAGACTGACATAAGACAGGGAGCTAAACCCAGGAAGGGCTGGGCCTGAGCTGACCTGAGGCTTCTGTGAGATGAGAATGGGCCCATGTCTGGCAGCAGGGACATTAAAGCTCCAGGCAGAGCACAAGTCACATCCTTCCATCTCTCTGTAGTCTTGGTGGGAGTCATCCTATCATCTAGGCTGCCTATATGGCTGGCCCAAGCCCTATCAGATGTTTCCCCACTGTGACATTATCCTAGACAGAGGAGGTAGGGTGTGAAGGACCTATGGCATCTCTCCTGATTGATGAATGGAGAAACTACCCCTCAGAGAGATTGTTACCTACAGAGGGGGACTGGAACTCAGATTTCCTAGGTCCACTTACACCCTTATGTTAGAGATGATGAACCTACAGCCAGAGACAGGATGTGACTCCCCATCTTAAGGCTTGATACCAACTCCTGCTGCTGTGGACCCAACCTAGCATCCTGTAGCAGACCAGTATGGAGAGGTCAGCATGTGTGAGACCTTTAAGCATGTTGAGATACTGAAGGCCCAGTAAAAAATGAAAAAAATATATACTTGGGGTTTTATTTGTTTGTAATATTGGGGATTGAACCTAGTGTCTCATGCACGCTAGACAAGCTCTCTACCAATGAGCTACATCCCCAGCCTTGTTTTTGCTTTTAATTTTGGGACAGACTCTTACTAATTTGTCCAGGTTGAGTGTGAACTAATCCTGTAAACCAGGCAGATCTTGAACTTGTCCTCCTGCTTCAGCTTCTCAAGTAGCTGGGGTTATAGGCCAGCACCACAAAGCCAGGCTAAAAATACATCTGCAAATTTGAATTTTGCTGCTGCAGCAAATGCACTAAACTCAGAGGTTTTTGTCAAGCCCCAGGCAGGTTGAGCTACCTCTGGCTCTCCTTTGCACCCCACACTGGGTCAGACTCCCTGTTCTGCACATCTCCAGGTTTTAGTGCTTCAGGTAGAATGGATGGGGGAAGCAGTCCTGCCAATGAGCACCCTGGAGCATCACCTTGGTGCACTGCCTCTCTGCTCCTGTTTCCATGGAAACATCTCAGGACCCATTGATCAGCTCTCATTCGAGGCTTTCATTAGCCCGAACGTTGGAATAAGTTTTGATTCAAACATGACACTTTTTAACGCAGTGAAAAACTCGTTTTGTACAAAACCCCATTATGTGGAACAGACACACAGGTTGATGGCCAATTTAGTTAATAGAGCTTTGCAGCTGACACTGAATTAAATCTGTAAGAAGCAGCCTCGGTTTGCCCCAGAAGAGTCATGTGCAGATTTGCAGCAGGCTGGAGATGCAGAGAAGCTGGAGGATGCAAAGGAGCTGGGAATGCCAAGGGGCTGGAGATACAGAGGGAAGGTTGCTCTCCTGGCCCTCCCCACTCAGCCTGCCACCCACTCTTCCCTCAGATTAGATTAGAATGTACAGGTGTACATTTCAGGGTGTCTGGCTCTTCAGGATGAAGTCCAAGGTCTCTAGGTGAGAAGGCATACTTTTCCTCTGAGGGTCACCACTTCTCTCCCATCCCTTCACCTGCCCTGCCCCTTACCCTTCACTCATCACTTCCGTGCTTGGAGTACACTATGCTCCTCTGGTCTCGTGTATTTACAAGTGCAGAACGCCATCCCCCAATCCATCTACCTAGAAAAAAATCCTTTAACCTTGAGGGTTGCAGCACCAAGACACTTCTCTTGTGGCCTTTTCTATGATCTCTCTTTGGAGGTCCTTGACTTCCCTTTACATTCTCTATTAAAATGCATTTCGTATTATGCTAAATACTGTGCCTATATCAGCTGCCTCAGTTTTCATTGTCATGAATCATTGCTAATTCTCTCTGAACTCATCTCTTCCTCTATAAACTGGGAATAGTAATAGTCACAGAGAAACTGAAAGGATGCATGTAAAATGGTGAGTGCTCTGTAGTGAGGTGCAAGGCCCCGCCACTTTTCAACTGAGTAACATGGTTTCTTCATCTCTGTGCTTGTTTTCTCACCTGCATAAACCAGGTGATAAGAGCACAGTCATCCCTTGGCATCCCCAAGGAAACTGACTCAAGGACCCCTCTGCATACCCCAATCTAAAGGTCCCTTATATAAAATGGCATAGCATTTGTACACAATCCATGCACATCCTCTAAATACCCTACATATCACCTGTCAATGACATGATCCTCAGTGCAATGTAAATGCTGTTATGGTGAGTACCGTTGTACAGTATTGTTCAGGGAGTAACAACAAGAAAAGAAGATGGTATATATTCAGTTCAGACACAGTGGGGTAGGGGGTAATCTGTTGGTTGAATTGACAAATATGAAATGAGAATAACAGGGCCCCTACTCGCTTCGCTGGATCTCCAGGAAGAGTGAATGCATCCATCCATACAAGGTACTTGGGCTAATAGACTTTAAGTTGTGAGATTTGTAGAAAGCAGTCATTTGCCTCTTGAAGCAAGGTGTCCACGCTCAGTCCTTCACTCTGGACAATAAGTGTCTCAAACTGTTGGTCATGGGGCCATGAGTACAGCCACACACAGGTGCTCCTGGTCTATACAGTTCCAGGATTACTAGATCAGTTTCATGCTTTCCTGAGAGGGACACATGTACAGACAGGCCTCTCCCTCTTGGGGCTGCAATGGGGCATTTATCACAAAGGCCTCTGGATATTGGAACTGGCGAATGGTTCAGCAGTTAAGATCATGGCTGCTCTTGCAGAGGACTGGAATTCAATCCCCAGCATCCATATAGTAGCTAAGAACTGTTCATAACTCCAGTACCAAGAGAATCCAACCCCCTCTTTTGACCTCTGAGGGCACTGCACAACATGGGTGCACTTACATACATGCAAGTAATAT
The DNA here is from genome assembly GCF_000622305.1 of Nannospalax galili. Taxonomy (NCBI): domain Eukaryota; kingdom Metazoa; phylum Chordata; class Mammalia; order Rodentia; family Spalacidae; genus Nannospalax; species Nannospalax galili. The sequence continues at coordinate 1,407,833 of NW_008343573.1, read as the reverse complement.
GCTCATACACATAAAAATAATAAAATATTTTTTAAAACTTATGAAAACAAAGTCCTCTGGATAAGTTCAGGACCAAGTAACAGGCTCCAGAATGTGCTGCTGTGTGCTAGTTCATTCTGGTGTAAAGCTGGTTAGGTCTATCTCCCCCTTCTGCATGCTTTGGGGTACATCCCAATACCCTAGTCTGCATTATGAGATACCTGGAGACCTTTCTACTCTTCTCCTCATCTGTTGAGCATCCTTAAACAAGTGACTCCACATCTTCCATCCTCAGTGTCTTCTCCTAGAACTCTATGACTGGCAAGGAGGCTGAAGTTCAACACAGAAGAGCTGCTTTATACACAAGAGTGAATGACAGTTGCCTAAGTCACCAGTGACAGTTTCAGGGCCAGCATGGAGGATGTCTGATGTAGGAGCCTACATGCCATACTGTGAGAAAAATGTCTAGATAGTGAAAGAAGGCCCTTAAGCAGCAGGCACCATGGCTGGTGTGGCCCCCAGGGCCCCTCTAGCCTGGAGCACTCATGCCCCAGAGGTCAGAGCGTTGAGGGGTATTACAGCTTACTCAGGACACCCCACCCACCATGACTACCAGGGTCCTATCCTCCCTAGAGCAGCCCTCATGCAATGACTGGGGAAGGCCCAGCCCTATTTCCCAGTCCAGAACAGTTGCTGAGGATCAGCCTAGGGTCTCTGTGGTGACTTCATCACAGCCCAGCTTCCCCTCCCTCTAGTCCCCATGTCTGGTTCCTAGTTCCTTGCCCCTGGAAGTCTCCTATACTTCGACCCCGGCTTCAGGGTCAGCTTATAGGAGGTTGAGCTGCATCAGGGCCTTTAGATATCACCACTAACTGGTCCTCAGTTGAGGCCTGTCACATGGAGAGAGTGCCCAGTGCAAGGTGAAGGACATTTTGCATAGACAAGATAGAAAGAGGTAGCCAGCGACTCCTGGAAATCAGTGCAGTAGTCTGAGAGGTTTGCTCTCACCACATGTACACACAGGATAGAGGCCCCAGTCCTGCTCAGGCTGGCAGTCCATCTTCCAGAAGAGGCAGTGGTGAGGCTGGCTTTGAAAGATGATGGAGACATTGCAGGGTACAGCAGGGCCAGTGGACTCAGAGTAGAGGCTGAAGGGAACTTGCACTCACCACCCCTTGAGACAATGTCTGTCTCCTAGAAGTCCAGAGCAGGAAGGAGGTAGGAGAGACAGGCCAAAGACAAGCCCCAAAGGAAGAAACCACCATTGTTTTTTAACCCAAGTGAAGCAGGAAGGAGAGAAGATGGTGTGTTGACCAACAGCCAGTGCACAGGCAACAGAAGCCTGCTGGACCCCCATAGGAAGCCTTGTAGGGCAGCCCAGACCATCATTATCCAGTGCTTATCCTCCCATAAAACACTGTGGAGCCTGAGGTGTGTACAAAATAGCATCAGGGGACCTTCACACAATCTCCCAGCAGACCAAGCCGACTTCATCAGGGGAGGCATCAGCCTGGTCATGGAACCCAGAGGTAGGTCATCCCCACCCAGCAGCCCCACCAATGTTGTGGGTGTCTACCTGAAAGTTCTGCCTCTCCAAAACTGACAATTCTCAAGGGGGAGGACAGTGTGGCACACAGTTAGCACTAGTAGTCATTTGCAAAGGCTGGCACTGATTCAAGTCATATGCACTGAGTCAGGCCTGGTGCCGGGCCCAGCAAGCACAGAAATGAGCCACTTAGGATCACTCTGGCAGGAGCGGAGGATATGGATAGCATCCATCAGTGCAAAGTGCAGCAGTGGGTGATACAGGGTTCCATCTCAGCACAGCAGGAGGGAGTTAGGAAGAAAGGGTAAGAGGTGTCAAAAGGAGAGGAAACAGCACATGCAAAGTCCTGGAGTGTTGATGACACCCTTTGAGGTAGGGTGAAAATTGTTCTGCAGAGGTGGCAAAGTCCAAGCAGCCAGAACCCCAAGGGTATAACCAGCTTTGCAGAAATGAAGATATTCTAAAGAGACCTTTGTGTTCCTCAATTTATCAGACTATTGAAACAAATGGACTCCAGGAAATGGGCATTTCCCCCAGGAATCTCACGCTAGGAGAAGGAAATGGTTAGGAGCCTGGTGCTAGCCAGTGGATCAACTTATCTCTGGGAAAGATAGTTCACAGTTCTAACAATTTGTCAGGGTGGGACAGAAGGCCAGACCATGATGGGTCAGTGGTGGGCAGGAGCATAACCTGCCTGAGACTGCTCAGATGTGCATATCCCTGCTCTTCTACTTAAACTTTAATCTTGGGGCTGGAGAGATGACTCAAAGGTTAAGAGCACCCGGCTGCTCTTACAGAGGACCGGGGTTCAGGTTCCAGCACCCACATGATGGCTAACCGTCTGTAACTCCAGTTCCAAGGGATCCAACACCCTCTTCTGACCGCCATGGACACTGCATGAGTGCACTCCACAGGTTACTTACATGCAAACAATACTCTCACACATAAAATTAAAAATAATAAAACATTTAAACTTTCATTTCATTTCAGAACCCTGAAGATGGACTGGAGGGGTCATTAGATCTCTTAGTCCCTTTTCCCAGTGTAGTTCATTGAATGAATCTCCCTTTTCTTCTCTTTACTATTAACTTGTTTATTTAATTGGCTTCTTGAGGAAGAGTGGCCAAACTTGGCTTCTTGAAGTACAGACTGTGACCCCAACTTCAGTAACACAGAGACTGGCCTGGGCACCAAGAGGTTCAATGTGAGCCATAAAAATGCTTTCTGTGAAGACTCTGTGGGTCTCTTCAGTGATGATGGTTCCAAACTCTGAAGTCCATGCTGAGGAGACTGGACAGGACCAAAAAGCAATTCTCACAGCACCTTATACCCAGTTCATGCCAAAGCCGCCAACCATGGTGTGTTACTTCCCACCAGCACATGGTCAGGAAGAGGGCCTACTGGGCACCATTATGACCCAATGTCCTGAAGCCAGAAAAAAGTTCTTCCCTTTTACGTCCATTATTTCTTATTAGAAGTAGAAGCGTCCTAAGGTAGGGCTCCTTGCAAAAATAATGGAGATTACCAAGATCTTAAAGCATTATTCTTTTTCTGATTGGATGAGTGGAAGATGAATGAGAAGCTGGAGGGCTGGAGGAAGAAGTTTGAATGTAGGAAGAGGAGGTTCAGTACTTCTTTTAAACAACAAACAGCTCAATTGCTAAAATTATGAAGGTTAGTTAGAAGTCTCAGGCTTTGGAAAACACCCCCTAGCAGCTGAATGGGGCATTTCTGGTTGGGTTGGGAAACCCTGCATCTGCCAAGGTCCAGTCAAGAGATGGTAAGATATGATGGAGTGGATTCCTATAATCTAAGCACTCAGGGGACTGAGCCAGGAGGACTGAGAGTTTGCAGCCAGTCTGGGTTATATAGAGAGACCTTGTCTGAGAAAGAGAAAGGGGGGAGAGAGAGAGAGAGACAGAGAGAGAGAGAGGGAGGAGAGACAGAGAGAGAGAGGAAGAGAGGAAGAGAGAGGAAGAGAGGAAGAGAGAGGGAGAGACAGACACAGACACAGACAGAGAGGACTACTAGAATACAAAGCCTATGGATAGTTAGGTATAAATCTGTTAACTAACTAGGTGTCTGTGAAGGTAGAAGAACAGGAAGATGACAAGACAAGCAGCAGCCAAGGGTGAAAAACAGAAAAAAAAAAAATCTGAGGCATTTGAGACGGAGATTGTTCTAGTTTCTTTTCTAGCACTGTGATAAAACATCCGACAAAAAGCAACTTGGGGGAGAAAGGGCTTATTATAGCTCACGATTCCAGGCTGTAGTCCATTACTGCAGGGAAGTCTGGGCAGCAGAGCTTGAAGCCGCTGGTCAGATCACATCCAGTCAAGAGCAGAGAGAAATGAGTGACTGTACGCTTGCTTGCTTGTTTGTGCTCAGCTGATTTCTCGCTATTTTACAGTTCAGACCCTCCTGCATAGGGAATGGTGCTACCCAGAGTGGGCTGGGTCTTCCCGTATAGCTTAAGACAGATCCTCCACAGACATGCCCATAGGCCAACTCAATATAGACAATCTCTCAGTGAGACTCTTCCCAGGTGATTCTAGGTTGTGTCAAGTTGACAATGAAAGGTAACCATCATAAAGGTTCAGAGAAGGCCTTGCAGAACTCAGTTCTAGGCCCTGAGTTAAGCCACTGGCTGGTAGGTGCTGAGGTCTCTGGCTGGAAGAAGGGTCCTCTGGGGCTGGGACATAACCTCTGAGGCGGAGTCTCTCTGCTTGACTGGTGCCAGGATCTCTGAAGAGAAGGATGAATTGAGACCAGTCTTGCAAGAGGTATAAACCCAATGCAGCTGGTGCTTCAGGAAGGAACTGCCACTTCCAGGTGAAGGGATCTTCCCAGGAAAACATGGCCTCCAGCTTTATATTCTATCATGACACTCCTTAGCAGAGCCCAGGAGGGTGCCAGCTGGCAATGGAATCCCAGCCCTTACCCACAGAGCTGATTCCACAGTTAATTTGGAACTGAGAGAAAAGTACAGTTATGCAGTTAGCATACAGACACAGGGCTTCTTTGTGTTGGGACTGGAAAAGGTTAGACAAGGCTTGTCTTAGGAGAATGATTATTAATAGGTCTCAGTATAGACAACGTGGAAAATGTGAGGGGAAAAAAAGAAAGAAAACCACTCATAATTCTCCTCCCCCAGATGATCTCTGTTAACATTTTTGTATATGGTTCATAGTCATTTTGCAATGGCTCATCTAAACTATGGCTTTAATGTCACAGTTTTACAGCTTATATATGTCTATGCATGTATATTTTCATATCACATTGCAATTGATTATGAATTACTCCCTGCAAAGACAGTGACTTTCTAAAGACCAGTAACTATGAATGAGACCTCATTTGGAAATAGTCTTTGCAGATGACCAAGCTAGGAGGCAGTCATTACAGTGAGCCCTAATGACATAACTGGTCCTTACATAAAGTCAGGCAGAATGCCGTGTAGAGATTGAATTTATACTGTTACTGGCCAAGCAACACCAAGAATTGCCAGTAGTCACCCGCAGCTAGGAGTGTGGATTGAATTTATACTGTTACTGGCCAAGCAACACCAAGAATTGCCAGTAGTCACCCGCAGCTAGGAGTGTGGCCCTGGGGCACATTCTCCTCCACAGCACCCAGAAGGCTCCAGGTCTGCTGGTACCCTGCTGTCAACCTTCAGCCTCCAGAACTGTGGGGTGGTTCCCTTCAGTTTCTTTAACCACCTAGAGTACTTCATTGCTGTAGTCTACCACAAACAACAAAACAGAAACTGAATAGGCATGCATCTATGTAAACGCTTCTTAAATATAGTTTTGATCGCATATAGTACTTCTTCAAAGTGGCGCAGTTACCGTGTCTAGAACCTCTCTTAGCTGTGGTAAGTAGCATTTTGTGGATTCTACTGTTTTGTTGTCTTCCTCATGACGTGAAGAGGAAAAAATTTTGTGACGTGAAATGACTGGGTCAAAAATGAGAGATTTTTGATGTTTCTAACAAAATATTTATGAATTCTAAAGTTAGCACATGTTTTTTGTAGCTACTTTGCAAAATAAAGGAACAGACAAATATGAAAACTCAAATTACACAACATAAATCACACCAGCCAGTGATGTCCTACATGTTAACTTATTTTTAAATGCTTTATTTTTTATTTTATTTATTTATTTATTTATTTTATTTATTTATTTATTTTTATTTCTTGAGACAGGGTCTCCCTGTAGCCCCAGCTGGCCAGGAACTTACCATGTGGACCAGGCTGGCCTCATTCTCTCAGAGATCTACCTGCCTCTGCTTCCTGAGTGCATGTGCCATGATGCTCAACTTTAAATGTTTTTACTAGTATGTATTAATTATACATAATAATGGGTTTCACTATGACACTTTCATACAGGAACATAATGTATTTTGATTACATTCACGCCCCTGGTTACCCTCTCTTGTTCTCTTCCCATTCCCATTAATCTCTTCCCTCTTCCTAAATAGCACCCACCACTACTTTCATGTCTTTTGTGTGTGCATGTGACCCACTGAATTTTATTTAAGTTGTTCATAGGAGCATGAATGGGAGCCCATTTACAGGGGCATGTGCACCTGATCAGTGGCTACACCACTGAAGAGATGTCTCTCCCTCCCCTATCAACTGTTATCTATGTATAAACCCTCAGAGAAGTGGGGCTCCATGATCCGCTTCCGTGACACGGCCTTGACAGGCCCAGTCTTGTGGTGATCTTATGCAGGCAATCACAGGGGCTGTGAGTTCAAGAGCATCACTCCCAGGAGTCAGTACTACCACAACCTCCCCATTTCCTCCACCTCCTCCATGAGGTTCCCTGAGCCTTCCCTGAGAGGTGGTGTTATAGATGTCCCACTTATAGCAGGGCATTCAACAATCATTAATTCTCTATCACCAGTTATGAGCCTCTGAAATCACTGATGAGTGCTACCCAAAAAAGCTCCTCTGACCAAAGTTGACAGCAGCACCAATCTATCAGCCTAAACATAGTTATGCAAAAGGAAAATTGACGGGCATAGAGTGTTCATTTAGCAGAACAACAAGCAACACTAGAGCCTATGACCTCCCCAGACTGGGTTTACAGATGTGAATCTTCTCCTGTGAAGCAAGCATCATATTCAATCAGAAAGTGATTGCTGACCCTATAACAGACTTGCCACTATTGCACCAGTGGGCTCATCTTGCCTAAAGTCCACAGCTAAGCAAGAGCATTGATGACAATTCTTTTTAAATCTAATTTAAAACTCACTCCATACCCAGAAAAGATGCAGCTATTCATCCGTATTATTTGCATTTAGGGCTGTCATCCTAACACACTCATTATCTGTCTTAGCACAGTTTTCTTTGCATGTCCTGGACACCTTTCAGCACTACAAGGCTAGCTAAGAGGGAGGCAGCTTTCAGCTCAGTTCCTGTTTAATTTCTCTATGTCCTGTGACAAAGGCATGTAGCATTTTCAGCAGTAAGGTCTTACCAACTTGTTCTGGTGGGCAGCCAGCAGCAGAGGCAATTGCCTATAGTGTTGTGGGCCTCCCTGGCTTAACTTGTGTTTTTTATTATTTTAAAGCTGTCGTCACTTGCCACGAAATTGTTTTCTTTAAAGTTATAGTTCCACCAGTAAACAAAAATTGTTTATAACAAAGTCTGTCTTGCAGTACCCTCACCAGTAACGAGTATTTTTCACCTTTTAAAATCGGTGACAATATGATGAGTGAAAATTAAGGCATAGTTTTACTTGGCATTGTATTTTTTGGTGATTGAACATATTAAAATACACTTTAATAATATATTGATTCTCATGTACATCATTAACCAAAAATCCAATGTCTGAGTTCTGTTGTTTTCTTTTCTCTCAGATCAACACCTTAGTGTATTTCTTATGCATTTTGTATGATTTCTTTACGTATTCAATAATGAATTTCAATTACACTGGCTTCTTTTTCATTCATTTAATAAAATCTGTTAACATTGATTTTTGTTTGTTTGCTTGTTTTATTGCCTTTTTATGTGGTGTTGGGGGTCAAACCCAAGGCCTTGAACCTGCTAGGCAAACACTCTATAATGAGTTACAGCCCCAGTCCTAATGTTGCTGATTCAAACTGCCCATTTTATACCTTCAAATTTACATATTTTTCTCTTTTTTTCCACCTCTATTCAATTTAACATTAGGTGGTTATTCAAATTCTGAATGTAGATTCATGCCAGATTCTAGATTTCTTATGATTTCACAGGGGGGTTTTTGGAGGGGTCTTTTTGAGACCGAGTCTCCCTGTATCCCCAGCTAGCCTGGAACTCACTATGTAGATCAGGCTGACTTGAATTCATAGAGATCCTCCTGCCTCTGCCTCCCGAGTGCTGGAATTAAAGGTGTGTACCACCCTAGTTTTATTTTGAAGTTTTATATTTAATTCCTTAGTTCATTAGAAACTTACTTTGGCGTACAATATAAAATAAAAAGCCAAGCCAGGCAGAGTAGGAGACAGATGCAGGTAAACCTCTGTAAGTTCAAGGCAAGCCTAGTCTACATAGCAAGCTCCAGGACAGCTGAAGCTACAAAAAAAAAAAAAAAAAAAAGAAAGAAACCAAAATTTGAGAGGTTTTAAAACAGCTTTCAAAATGTCTGCACATAATCTACTGAATGATTCTTCCCCTTTCTTTTGCCTACTTCTGTCTGCACGAAGTTTCCGTGTACTCTACAGCTACTTTTGGTCTGACCCTTCTGTTTCATAGAGCCATATGTTGTATTTATGATAGCACTGTACTGTCTAGCATTATGCTTTATAGTTTTTCCTCTCTCTGCACATATATGTGTGTAGACATAAATAAACACATATACATAGTTTGTTTTGTTTTTAATTAATCACATGTGTTTATCTTTCAGGTAGCATTTGAGGCTCTGAAGTTGACTCTACCTGGGCTACAGAAATTAGAAGACTTTCCCTTGAACCCCTTTTTCCCAAGGTAGAGTCACTTCTTCTCGCTGTGTTCCTTATACTCCCGAATCCAGTCAGATAGAGAAATACTAAACCTGTGAACACTGATCCCCACTTTTGTTCAGAAATGGAGAAATCTGAGTCACTGAGGCTTAGAAAAGAACAAAAGGGAATCTTGATGGAAGGAGGATAAGATATAAATTCCCCTTCCCACACACCATCAGGCTGACCTGCCTGGTCCAATGGGTAGGTGACATTTTCCAACCTGACTAATGACAAGAATCACTGGAAATCTGTCTCCATTCTGAATCCAGTGCTGTCTCTGGACAATCAGACTCTCCAAGAGAGGTACCCAGAATCTCCAATGGAGGGACCCAGGACCTTTGGGTGATTCCTCACATCAGGCAAGAAACTAAAGTAAGCATCAAATGGGGGAGAATTGCCATGGATGGTGGTACACGCCTTTAATTCCAGCACTTGGGAGGCAGAGGCAGGTAGATCTCTATGAGTTTGAGACCAACCTATCTACATATCAAGTTCCAGGCCAGCAGGGTTTCATAATGAGACCCTGTCTTGAAACAAAAACAAAGCAAAGCAAGAAATAGAACTTGAAGGGGGGTGGAGGGATCATTCAGTAGATTATATACAAACATTTGAAAATCTTTTTGAAAACCCCACAAAACTTTTAACACAATGCTAAGAAAGTAAAGCAATGACTCTAACCAGGTGGAAATGTTGGACTATCCAGACAGCAAAATCAGCCGTTGTGAACCCTGGGAGAAGTTCTGGAAGGGGTCAGATTTTTGCTATTGATTGTGGAGATAAGATGAAATTGGAGAAAGGAAGGCTAATCGGCAAGGCAGAAAGGAGTGGGTAGGGTTTGTTAGGACTGAGTAGGACAAAAGCACGAGTTCAGGAAGCAGAAAATCATCCAAATACCTTCAGCAAACATTCACAGAGTCTCCCTGGGTATAGGAGACACAGAGACAGACACGGGGGTGGCTCTGCCCTCCAGGCACTCAAAGGCTGGTAATAAGTTACAATAGAATGTGATAAGCCCTGCGCTGCGATAGAGGGATGTACAATCTTTGGAAGCTTGTGGAAGAAAAAAACTCACTCTGCCCCCAGCAACCCCAAGGCAGGCACTCAAAGGCTGGTAATAAGTTACAATAGAATGTGATAAGCCCTGCGTTGCGATAGAGGGATGTACAATCTTTGGAAGCTTGTGGAAGAAAAAACTCACTCTGCCCCCAGCAACCCCAAGAGACTTCAGAGAGATAGCCTGGAGGTGGACTTTAGGATACCTGGTAGTATGTTGGGCAATGGCTGGTAGAGGGGCAAGTGTAAAGAGTAAGGTCGTAGGGAATCGAAAGACACTTAGGAAATCTGGAGAACAAGAAAATGCTTGGTGTTTGGGGGAAAGTAGAAGTTGTTTGATCCAGGAAGCACCATTGGTCCGTGCAGAAGCCAGTCTAGGAAGCTTGGGGTGAACTCTTCACACCCAAGGTCAGGAAGTAGAGAGATGAATGGTGCGCTACTGCTTTCCCTTTTATTCAGTCAAGGACCTCAGCATGTGGAATGGAATGGCACCATCTGTATTTAGAGTAGATCATCCCACCTTAGTCAACCTAATTTTAATAATCCCTCACAGAAATGCCCTGAGCTTTACTGCTATGGTGATTCTAAATCCCATCAAGTCGACAATCAAGCTTAACTATCACAGCAACCACACAGACTACAAATGAAGAAAGCTTGCTTTCTCCTTTACATTTGAATCCTTTTTTCTTTTTTTCCCATCATCGTATCTGCTAGATACTGCCATCTACAGCATAGAATTCTCAACAGAAGTGGGGAGAGCCCACAACCTTACCTTTTTCTTGACTTCAGAGGCCCCACACCAGTCTTTTATCACAAATACAATGTTAGGTCTTGGTGTTTCTAGATGCCCTTTGTCAGGGTGAAGAAGCGCTCTTTTAGTCCTAGCTCAATGAGAGCACAGCTACAAAGAGCAAATGTAGGATTTGAACTCAGTCCTTCAGCCACTAAAGCCTGAATGTTCAGCCCTTCCAGCACCAAAAAATGAGTCCTCTTCCTTTGTTTGTTGAAAGCTCATCTTACAAAGAGCCACACCCACACCCCTGAAAATATATGTATTTTTTAAACTAGGGAATAAGGAGGAACAGATTTCTTGAAGGATGTTTCGTCAGAGGCTTGACGAACGTTCTGTGTTGCTCTAAGGTGCAGGCTCTCGTTTCTCCTCAGCTAGACTCTTCATTAATTTCACGTAAGTGGTGTAATTAAAGTAACTGTTAATTGGTGTATTGCTAAGGTACCATTATGGTATGTGACAAGCCTTAATTAGCATGTGGTCTGGCACTCAATGTTCTCAACGAATCACTCGGAAATAGAGATTCTCTCAAGAGCAGCACTTGATACGAACAGAGGTAGCACAGGCAATGTAAAGGCAATGGGGAAAAGAGAGGGGGTGGAGAATAATAATCTCTAGCATATTTTTCTCATGTCCACCTTTAGAGTCAGATGGACAGGACTGGAGAGTCCATGTTCATCTCTACTAGCTGAAGAATAACGGCTAAAGACCAGACTTCCGTTGTCTCAGGAAGCACACACATCTCTAGCCAGTACGGCTGCTCTGGAAACTGAATGACTTCCACTAGCACAGGGACCTTGCTACCTCTTCTGCCTGGAATGTCTTAGGAAGCTGCTAGTGTTTGAGATGCAGGAATCATTCTTTTTTATTGTTCTGTTTTTCAGTACTGGGGACTGAACCCAGTGCATCCGGTAGGCAAGCACTCTGCCAGGAAGCTCCATCCCCAATCCTCCTTTTACTTTTTATTAGGAGACAGGATCTCACCAAATTGCCCAGACTGCCCTTGAGCTCACCTGAGTAGCTGAGACCACAGGCCTATGCACCAGGCCCAGAGCTTGTTCTTTTTTTTATGTCAATGCAGCTATCTCTGCCACGGATAAATCCTTCCTAAGTATGTGCTATGTGCCTGAACCTCTGAGGAGATGGGAAGGGCACTGTGGCCTGCCCCATCCTTGCGAAGCTGGGAGGGGTTCCTGAATGCCGGCTGGCTCTGCAGCTGTGCTTACTTTCACCAGGCTTTACCACACGGGACAGCAACTGGCTTGTGCCATAAGTGTAACCACAGACGCTGCAGACCTTGAGGGGTGTCCCTTCAAAGACCCAGGACAAGGCTTAAAATGCTAATTACCAGGCTGTTGGTACAAATCACCCATTTCCACTGATGACATTCAAATGATTGATAGGATATGATATGGTCAAAAGAATATTGCTTTAGAAGTACACTTACTAGCTGGGTAAGTAAATCAACTTTTTCTTTTAGAGTCTCTGTTTTACTCCTCTTCATATTGGAAATAAAACTAAGTCAAAGTTTTGAGACTGGTGTGTGACTTAAATGATACATTTTAGCTGGGGTGTGGGTTAGTGGAAGAGCAACTCTTTCGAAAATACAAAGCCTTGGGTTCAGTCCCTAACACCTAAAAAAATTTAGGATATACTTTATACAAAAATCCACTAAAAAGTGCCATTCAAATCAATTACTAATCTGTTATTTTGTTAGTAGTTTATTGTAAGTCATTTAAAGAGTTTCATTTTTTTACTTCCTAATTTAAATTTTCCTGATATCATTCAAGATAGCACATCACATATAATGTTACCGTTTCCATTCTGAAATTTTTCCCGTGTTCATTCTCACAATTCAGGTAACTCTGCAACCGCTCTGTGACTCTAGGAATAAAATCTTTAAGACAAAACTTCAGCCGATTTTCTACAGATCTCTCTGAAACGCAGGCTAGTGTGATGTATCACTAGAGTTGCTGCAGCCAAATCAGATTGACAGGTTATCCAACATTTTTACTCAGTGAGCGTCCACCTACTGTTTCTACTGCAAACCTAACTCCCTAGCCTACGGAGCTTCAACTTTAAAGATTTAGTTTTGTATTATTTTTTATTATGTTTATGTGTGTGCATCTGTGTATGGATATGTTCACATGAGTGCCCATGGAGGACAGAAGATCTCCTGTAGCAGCAGTTATAAGCAGTTTTGAGCAGCCTGACTCGGGTGTTGGGAACTGAATTCTGAGCCTCTGCAAGAGGAGCAAGACCTTTTCGTCACTAAGCCATCTCCCCACCCCCCACAAATTTTCCATTTTAATCCAATAGAAAAATATCACTGACGGCCAAGCATTATACTTGGTGTGAGATTCACAGGATTGAGAGAAGCATATCTGGTTAATAAAGTAACTTGGTTTATAATTACAACTCACCTACTGAAGAGTACAAGCAGCCAGTGGCCAGAATTCTCATTCTCACAGCAAAATATCTGAAACACCAGTAAGTCAATGACAACTGAAAATCAAAGAGATGGGATGTAGCCTAGAAAATTCTTTCTTCCACAGAGAACCACAGGAAACCAATTGTATCATAACTCATGTGGAAGCAACAATAGACGATCCAAGCAGACTGCCATAGTCCTCACAGATCTTGGGGTACTTAGAACATCTACGGCCAAAGCAACAGGAGTAGAGTTGCTCTATTTCATTGTTTGAGGTGGATTTGTTTGCTTGCTTTTTTGTTTGTTTTAAGACAAGGTCTTATGTAGACCAAGTTGGCCTTGAATACAGCCAAGGATGATGTTGAACTCCTGATCCTCTTGTCTGTACCTCTTCAGTGCTGGCATTATAGGCATGTGCCACCATGAAAGATTTTCTTAAGGGCCAGGGATCAAACCCAGGGCTTTGTGCATACTGTGTAAGCACTCTAAAAACTGAGCTGCATTCCCAGCCTTCACATGGTCTTTAAGGGATTTTTTGGTCTTTTTGACACAAGGTTTTCCTATAGCCTCAGCTGGCCTGGAACTTACTTTGTAGACCAGGCTGGCCTTGAACTCACAAGAGATCTGCCTACCACTGCCTCCCAAGTGCTGGAATTAAAGGAGTGTGCCACCACACCCAACCTAGTCTTTAAGTTTTGTTTATTTATTTTGTATTTTATGTATATGAATGTTTTGCCTGCATGTCTGTCTGTACACCATGTATATGCAATGCCTGTAGAAGAGGGCATGGATGTGCTGAAACTAGAGTTACGACGAACAGTTGTTAGCTGCCATGTGGGTGCTGGGAACTGAACCGGTTTCTCTGGATGAGCAGCCAGTGCTCTTAACCCCTGAGCCATCTCTCCAGCCCCCCTATGATCTTTAAAGATTGATCTAAGAGACTTTACAAGTGGAGAGTCTGAGAGTCCTCCACAGGAAATGGTTGACATTGACGCTGGAAAGTTGATGACCAAAGAATGATGCAAAGGTAGTGTGCAAAGACAGAGACAGGCTTCCCAGGGCAGCCAGGCTGCACACCTGACTGAGCACCAGTCACATCTGAAACTCCAGGGGTTGCCATTCCTGCAGCTATCAACCTTTACACAGGCACCAACTCTGATCTGGATTGAAATTTTACCCAGATCCTGCTTTGGGTCAGGATCAGTATTTAACACCAGAGCCATTTCACAGTTAGACATATTTGCTACGGTTACTTAAAGTTAGCGTATTTTAAATGTGCATATGAACATACAGATACATGTAATAAACTGTTAGCAAACCTGTTTATAACACAATCTATGAACTAAACCAACTCATCAAGTACCAAGTTAAACAAATAGTACAGATCCTTCCAAGAACAACTGAACTGGAGAGACAAGATGGGTGAACTTCATTTCCTGATTGAGAGGTGAGCGTCAAAATCTCACTGAAATGATAAAACCATGAGTGGGCTGCCGAGGTTCACTCCATGGACCTTCAGACAAAGAATGACAGTATCTTTGATGCAATTCACAGACACCACTGAATTTATAAATTAGGAGACTGTACACAAGAATACTTGGCACTTTGTCCAAGTGCATCAGAAAAAAAAAGCAAGCCTGGAATTATGATCAAAGGGTTAAAGCTAAGCATTTTATTCTGATAGCAAGTTGTTCAAAGTTAAGACAAGAGAATTCTATAAATATATTTTGTTACGGCAGCCTCTCCTCTGACTCTCAGAAACTCTTCTCAATGAATGTTATTATTCAACCCTGCAATTGTCAGGCTGCATGCACAGATAATGGCTGTTCATTCACTGTGTATCTCCTGGTGTGGAAATTGTCCCAAGTTCTCTTTTAAAGGGCTCAACAGGCTAGAAAAGGATGATTGAAGACGATAGTTTTTACAGGTGCTCTAAAGGAGCAGGATTGTATAAAGCGTTTTCTTAACTCGGTAAGAATCCAGTGATGCCTTTGTCAGGTGATTCTTTCAAATTCTTTTTGCTAGCTAAGTATCTTAAAATTTTACTTTAGATATCAATTGACAGAGTAAATGCACATACACTTAAAATAAAACTTTATCTGCTATACACTTAAAATTTTAGCCTCTATTAATCTGCTAAGAAAGGAAGGATTGGACTGTATCCATTCACTTAAAGAAATAGTTATTCAATATCCATTAGATAAGAGTGGCCAAAAGAAACAGCTTTGGCACTTGGCAAAGAGACAAAAACCCCCACCCCTGCATTCATAAAACTTAATTCTGGTAGGGGAAATAGAATAAACAAATAAATATATTT
This sequence comes from Nannospalax galili, assembly GCF_000622305.1. Lineage (NCBI taxonomy): Eukaryota > Metazoa > Chordata > Mammalia > Rodentia > Spalacidae > Nannospalax > Nannospalax galili. Next base: position 1,392,733 of record NW_008343573.1, on the reverse strand, counting down.
TAGTGTGTTTGATGCAGGGCCTCAAAGACGAACAGAGCAGGGTGAGGTGAGTAATCCTGAGGGAATGTTTTTAAAAGCCTCTCTACCTGTAATCCCAGCTCTTTGGGAGTTTGAAGGAGGAGGCTTGCAAGTTTGAGCCCAGCTTGACAACACGATAAAACTCTATCAAAAAAGAACTTTTTAAAGAAGGAAAGAAAAAAGACATGGAAAAAATATTTGCACAAGATTTAGTGAAGGAAGTTCTTTGCATTACTTCACTTTCTCATTGCTATGACAAAATATCTCACAAAAGCATTTTTAGGAAAGAAAGGCTTATTTCTTCTAGCCCATAATTTAAGGGTACCATCCCTCAGGACAACAGGAACATGAGGCACCTGGTCCCACTGCATCCAGTCAGGAAGCAGAGAGAGATATGATGCTGGAGCTCAGCTTCCTTTCTCATTTTTATTCACTCCAGGACCCCAGGCCATGACATGATGCCACCGACAGATAAGGTGGGTCCGCCCACCTCACCTAACTAAACCTAGAAACACCCCCATAGATATACCCAGAGGTTTGTCTCCTATGTGATTCTAGATCTTGTCTGTCTGTGGTGGTTTGAATGATAAATACCTCCCATTGGTTGGTGCATTTGAACGCTTGGTCCCCAGTTGGTGGTGCTGTCTGGGGAGGCTATGGAACCTTTAAAATGTGGAGCTTCGCTGGAGGAAGTATATAACAGGGGTGGACTTTGAGGTTACATAGTCTGGCCCCACTTAATCACTTCATGTTTCTCTCTCTCTCTCTCTCTCTCTCTCTCTCTCTCTCTCTCTTTCTCTCTCCTGCCACCATGTGTTTCCCAGTGTGATAGACTGTATCCCCCTGGAACTACAAGCTAAAAATAAATGCGTTCTTCTGTAAGTTGTTTTTTGATCATGGTATTTTATCACAGCAACAGAAAAATAATACATTGTCAAATTCACGATACATCAATCTTAACCATCACAACTTACATCTAGAAAGTATGAAGAACAACTTTACAGAAAGGCAATAAGACAAAAAACCCAATTTTAAAACAGGCAAAAAGTTTAACAGAATTTTCCAAAAAAGAAGAAATATAAATGACCCATAAGCCTGTAAACGTTGTCTGACATCTTGAGATGTGGGAAATGCAAATTAAACTATGGTGAGAGAACACTAGAAACTTAATAGGATGAGTGAAAATTTTAAGTCTTAGGATGCCAAGCATTGGCAAAGATTGTGAACAACTAAATTACGTATATTGCTGGCGAAAGTGTAAATTGCAATACATACTCTGAAAAATAGTTTTATTTTCTCTTGTAAAATTAAACATAAACTTCCCTGTCATCCACCAATTCTACTGTGGGGTAATTACCCAAATGAAATGAAAACATATGCCCAGGGAGAATGCCTGTGTGTGATAAAGCGGCTTCATTTATAATAAAAGAACTGA
>NW_008343573.1:1353109-1391230 GCF_000622305.1 Nannospalax galili | reverse complement strand
TAAATAAATAAATTCTAATACAATCAGAAAAAAACCAAACTGATATAACATCATGAATAAATCTGAAATCATTATGCAGAAGAAAAAATAACAGTTTCAAAAAGTCAATTGCCATGAGGTACCGTTCATAGGGGTTTTTGAGTAGCACAACCAATAGATGATCAGGGCAAACAAAAGAGAGATGGCCTGTGGAGGGACAGGGTGGGCATTATGGTTGATACTGACTATGAAATGGGAGAAAGCATAGAAGTTGGATGGGTAGATTGAGTTGTCAGCTTCACACACCTGGGTAGTGGTAGCCTCAACTGGGGAACTGCCTCCATTGGACTGGCCTGTGGCCATGTCTGTGGGGCATCTTCTTGACTATTGAGTGATGTGGGAGGGCCCAGCCCACTGTGGGCAGTGTCACCACTGGGCAGGTTGTTCTGTATTATATAAGAAAGCAAGCTGATCATGGGCCAGGGAAGCAAACCAGTAAGCAGCATTCCTCTATGGCTTGTGCTCCAGCTCCTACCGCCAGGTCCTTGTCCTGAGTTGCTACCTTGGGATCCCTGATGAACTGTGACCTGGAGATGTAAGATAAAATAAACCCTTTCTTCCCCAAGTTGGCACTGGTCAGAGTATTTTGTCACAGCAATAGCAGGCAAGCAAGAACAGAAGAACTATGTATTTTATATAGACAATAAGACATTTTATATGTAAATAAGATATACTCTGGGAACTATGAAATGACTTAATGGGTAGAGGCACTTATTGCCAAAAAAAGGAAAATGATGATCTGAAGAACCCAAGGGTCTGACTATAAAACTCTAGTAAAGCCAGGTGTAGTGGCACACGCCTTTAATCCCAGCAATCAGGAGGCAGAGGCAAGCAGATCTCTGTGAGTTCAAGGCCAGCCTGGTCTACATAGTGAGTTCCAGGACAGCTGGGGCTACAAGGAGACCCTGTCTCAAAAAGACCAAAAATAAAACAAAACAAAACAAAAAAATCTCTAGGTGATGCCTTACAGTTTTCAAATATACTGCAAAGTCTTTAAGGACCTTGTAAAGCAGGCTACTTATCTTCTCTAATAAGCAACTACACTTCTAAGAAGCCCAAGGTACAGAAGATTATCTTTATAAAATCTGTAGATATGTCTTTTGTCTAATGAGCTTGATTTATAATTGATTCATAAGAAACCCACTAAGATTTTAAAGGACTTTCATCATCTTGGAGACAGAGACAGTACAAAACACAGGGCCTTTGGCCCTCCAGCATCAGTGCCTAATTCCCAGCCAGGCACAGAACCATCTTAGGGGTGATGTCTTCAGCTGCTCCTGATGACCCTGTGAGGAGCAGACACAAGCTGTCTCACAGGCACGGATCCGAACTACAGATGTATGTGCAGAATAAATGAATATTGTAGTCTCAAGCTTCCGAATTTGAGATGAGCAATGATAAAGAAATAAAAAATTAAAATAGAGATTTTCCAGAACTGACAAAAACAGCAGTTCAGGAGTCCAGCATCTCCCAAGCAGGTGAGGCAGGCATCGTGGCACATGACTGTAACCCCAGCCCTTGAGAGGTAGAAGCAGGAAGATTAGGAATTCAAGACCAGTTCTGGCTACAAAATGTTTGAGGCTAGCCTTGACTGCTTGACACCCTGTCTCAAAAAACAAAAATAAATGACAACAGCAAAAGCCCAAGCAGAAAATAAAAGAAGTACATAGGAAATCCATCACAGTGAGACTAGAGAACAGCAAAAATGAAGGTCCTACCTGCTGTCAGAAAAAAATGTCAGCAATGCCTGAGCCTCGGGACCTGGCCGTGATATTCATTGTTCTGTTTTCCAGCCTTCTCAGATGTTTGAAAATGTTCACACCTACACATAGGTAAAATGTTATACTAGGTAAACCAGAAATAAACAAGTGATTCCCTTCAAAAGAGGAGAAGCAAATCTGGTGCCCAGACATTATACGAGCAACAGTGAAAGCCAGAGGACACGCGAAGAAATCGGTGCTAAAGATAATGAGTGAGTTAGAAGGATGACAGTCCTAAATGAAAACAACATGGATGAATATCTGTATCATTTCTGGGTATGGAAAGACTTTTAAATTAGATTTTTAAAAGTATTATCTATAGGGACTGGAGAGATGGCTCAGCAGCTAAGAGCACCGGCTGCTCTTGCAGAGGACCTGGTTTCAATTCTTAGCATCTACATGTCAGCTAACAACCATCCATAACTCTAGTTCCAGGGAACTCCAACACCCTTTTCTGACCTCCACAGGTATTGCATGACACAGGTGCACTTACACACATGCAGGAAATACACTCATACACATAAAATAAAACTAATGAATAAGATTTTTTTAAAAAAGCATTTTCTATAAAGAAAATGGTGATAAATATGAATGTATGAAAATAAAAACACTTAGCTCAAAAGCATCATTAAGAATGTGACAACATGGGACTGGAGAGATGGTTCAACAGTTAAGAGCACCAGTTGCTCTTGCAGAGGACCCCAGTTCGAATCCCAGCACCCACATGGCAGCTAACAACTGTTTGTAACTCCAGTTCCAGGGGATCTGACACCCTCTTCTGACCTCTGCAAGTATTGCATGACACAGGTGTACTTAGACACATGCAGGCATTTGTACACATAAAATAAAAATAGTAAATAAAAAAAAAATACTGTGACAACATAAGCCAAGAAGTGAGACAGTCAGCAGCATACACAATCAAAGTTGTGTCAACACATCAGGAAGGAGATGTACAGATCAACAAGAAAATATGCAGATAATCATAACAGGTATTTCATGGAAGGAAACACAAATGTGACCATGAGACTTGGCTTTCCCGTTAACTGGGGAGTGAGGATAAGGCTAACACTAACCCCTGACTGTGGATTGTAGACACATATAACCACTCTGGAAAACAACTTTATCAACAACAGTTAAAAAGATTCATACCTGACAATTCCGTTCCAGAATATGTGCTCTTAAATTGAGAAGTCTTATATAATATACAATACACATTGTATGAATGATCACAGTTGCATTCTTTGTAATCAAAGCAGAAAATGAACAAGCAAAAACAAAAACCAAAACTGGGGGCCTGATGTTATACAGGACCCTGAGATGAATCCCTAGTACAGCAAACAAACACAAAAATCTGAAACAGTAGAAACAGCTCATAAACCATAGAATGGCTAAATAATGTATCGTACATTTATTTTTTATTTTGTTTATTTTTGAGACAAAGTCTCACTAGGTAGCCCTAGTTGGCCTGGAACAGACCAGGCTGGCCTGGAATTCACAGAGATCTGCCAGTTTCTGCCTCCAGAGTGCTTGGATTAAACGTATGTACTGTCATATCCAGCTGGTGTCACACATTCATAAAATGTACTGTTGTGTAACAATGAAAGTGAATGAGATAAATTAAATACAATAGAACAGATGAATCAAAAGCATAGAGAGGAGCTGGGGAGATGGTTGAGCAGTTAAGAGCACTGGTTATTCTTATAGATGACTGGGATCCGGTTCCTAGTACCCATGCGGTAGTTAACAACCATTTTTTTTTTTTTTTTTTTGTCCTTTTGAGACAGAGTCTCCCTATAGTCCCAGCTGGCCTGGAACTCACTATGTAGAGGAGGCTGACCTTGAACTCACAGAGATCTGTCTCTGCCTCCTGAGTGCTGGGATTAAAGGTGTGTGCCATCATGCTAACAGCCATTTGTAACTCCAATTTCAGTGGATCTGACACCCTCTTCTTACCTTCATGTGCACTGCATAACACAGGTGCACTTACATACATGTAGGTAATACATTCATATACATAATAAAAAATAATAAATAAAATATTTTAAGATAAAAGCATAGAGTGATAGAAGAAAGACCTTAAAGTGCATATGTATCATGGTGGTTTGAATGAGAATGAGAAATTTCCCCCATAGGCTCAAGTATTCTAACTTGATCCCCAGTTGGTGGTGCAGGATGGGAAGGTCATGAAACCTTTAGGAGGTGTAGCCTTGTTGGAGGAAGCATATCACTGGGATGGACTCTGAGAGTTTATAACTTCACCCCACTTCCAGTTCACTACCTGCTTCATGTTTGTGGTTGAAGATGTGATTTCAGCTTCCTGCCCTGATGGTCTCTCCCTCTGGAAATATAAGCCAAAATAAACTCTTTCTTCCATATGTTGCATTTGGTTATGGTATTTTATTACAACAGAAAACATACTGATACCGATACTGCAGTATGGCCTCGCTCAGTTTCAAAATCAGGCAGAATGGAGCTGCTTTGCTTACAGATGTGTGTGTGTGTGTGTGTGTGTGTGTGTGTGTGTGTGTTATATACGTAAATGAAGATGGTAAAACTGCAAAGAAACAAGGACATTATTCCCACAAGATCTTGGACCGTGGGTACTTATACAAGATGGGGAGGGGGCACTGAGGACACTGGTGATGCCAGTGTTCTGGTTCTTGGCTGGATCACGAATACACTGGTACACACTCTAAATAATTATTTTGTTATACATTAAACTTTGCTTTTCTATGTATGTTTATTATAGTTCACAATTTGAACAAAGGTTTAGAGGAAGTTCAAAGAGCTAGTTCCTCCAAGATTCGACAGGACAGTCTGCTACCAATGCCTCTGACTGTTGGTTTTTCTGTCAATGCCTTGTTGCTCTAGATGGTAATCTTTGCATCTCCTGCCCAGTGACCTTTATCTATGTTTCAATCCCTCCCATTACCTGACCACGGTTGTCTTTAAAAGAAATCCTAGACATGGTGGTATGTGCCTGTGACTGTAGGAAATTGAAGCAGGAGGATCTAGAGTTTGAGGCTAACTTGGGCTATATATCAGACCCTGCCTCAAAAAAGAAACAGAGAGAGAGAGAGAGAGAGAGAGAGAGAGAGAGAGAGAGAGAGAGAGAGAGAAGCCCTTGATTTGAAGAACCTATTTTAGAAGTAAGACTAGAAATAATAGGGGCGGGAGAGATGACTCAGCCATTAAGAGCACTTACTGTTCTTGCAGAGGATCAAGGTTCTGTTCCCAGCACCCACACTGGGTGGCTCACAACCACATATAGCTCCAGCTTCAGAAGATCTGAAGCCCTCTTCTGGCCTCCAAGATTACCTGCATGTAAGTGGCACACATAAACTTATGCAGGCACACACACACATTAAAAATTTTTAATGAATAGGAGGAACAGCAGTGGCCTCTATTGTGTTCTTGTTGTATCATCTCCAATCTGGAGAATTCTAGACACCTATGCCTTCTAGGAGATAGCCAGGTCATAAGGAAATGGCAGAAAAGGAAAATGGTGATTTCAAAGTTTTATCTCACTATGTATTTTTTTATCTCATTGTGTATTTCCTAATGAAGGAGTCAGCTTCAGTGCGGTCATCATTCTGGAAGTAACTTATCCAGCAGTCAGGGACTATGTATCAAAGTGACTCCCACCATCCCAAATATGAGCAGGATAGAAACAGGTTACTCCACCCTCACATGGAAGGAAATAAAAAGAGAAATGACACAGAAAACAGAAGGGGGAAAGCCACTTTCTGGTGATTTAAACAAAAACTGGCTCCAGATACAGTAATAGAAATAAGCTTTTTCATCAATAAATGGGTGGAATTAGAGATTTAAAGTTTCTCATGGAAAGTAGTGGAAAGAGACCCTGATAAAAGTCGCACCATCCCACCTCTGGTGGGCCTAAGATGAGATCAGCATCTCATGCTCAAAGGACAAGCCACAGACAAATGGAAACCAAGCAGGGCATGGCAGCACATGTCTGCTACCCAAGTACTCAGGAGACGGAAGCAGAATGTGTTCAGTTTGAGAGAAGCAGGAGCTACATGGAGAGTTTGCACTGAGAATATGTGGTGGAAGCCTTGCTTCCTAAAGGGTTCCAACAAAATCCAGTGAGGAGTATAGAGTGTTGACTTGGTCAGATTCTAAGCTGATGTCATTTGAGAGCAGGTTAAGACATGCTTAGTCCTTTTTCTAAAGTTCTGAGCCAAAGAACCTCTATGCAAAGATAAACATACCGCAAGCTCAAATTCAGTCTTCCCTTGCCTGCCTCTTCCAAGGCCCAAGGAAGCCTCAAGCAAAATGCTGATGTGGTCCTGTGTCTGTGTAGATAACATTTTCAAAAGAAAGTAGTTCAGGGAATGGAACATGGCTCAGTAGTTAAGAGCACTGGCTGCTCTTGTAGAGGACCCAGGTTCGGTTTCTAGCACTCACATGGCAACTAACAGGCATCTGTAACTACAGTTCCATGGTATCTGATACCCTCTTCTGGTCTCTGCAGGCATTATATGCACATGGTGCACTTACATACATGCAGGCAAAACACTCATACACATAAAAATAAAAATCAAAAAATTAAAAATCTTTAAAAAGAAAGTTGTTCAACCACCTCAATCTGCCAATTTTGTTCTACTTTAATTTCAGACTCAATCACCTCAGACTGCCAGCTTTGTTCTACTTTAATTTCTACCTATCACATTTTCCTTGTGTTGGATAGTGTTAAATTTACGATACATTTTGGTTTAATAAAACGTTGTGTTTGAGTCATCTGGATATATTAAGTCATTAGAAGCTGTCATAGTCTGTTTACGCTGTTGTAACAGAACACCAAAAGCTGGGTAAATTACAACGAATTACTGGTTCACAGTTCTCAGGAAATTTATTTGTAAGACATGTTATGGACTAAGCATTAAATTATCATCTGCATAATAAAGTAAACTGCATAGCTAATTTGGCAAAAGATGAGAAGAGATGCTTTATCTAACAAGAATTTTCTATGATCAATAAACATGTGAAAAGCTGTTCAATTTACTTACTAATTAGGCAAATGTGATTTAAAATCATAACAAACTACCATTTCACACTAGAGCAGGAAACATCTTAAAAATCTGAAAATATTGAATGTTGGTAAGGTTGGAGCAGCCAGAATATTTATAAACTGATGGTGGGAATATGAACTGGTATAATCTCTTAGAAAACAATGTGGTATCCCATAAATATCTGTGTGTGTTTCAACCTGTTGTGACTTGAATATGATATATTTGTGTGTTTGTACACTTGGTCATCAGTGTGTGTTTGGGAAGGTTGTGAAATCTTTAGGAGGTGGAGCTTTGCTAAAGGCAATGGGTCATGGGGGGTGGGCCTTGAGGGTGTACAGGCTGGCTTCACTTCCTGTCTGCTCTTTCAGGCTATGGATGCAATGTAACTAGCTACTTCACCATCCTACCACCATGCCTTCTCTGCTGTGATGGATTGTATCCACTCTTAAACTATAAGCCAAAAATAAACTCTTCCTCCTTGAGGATGTTTCTTGTTAGGTATTTGGTCACAGCAATGAGAACAGCAGCTGATAGACAAACACCCTGAACAACCTCTATCCTCTGCGTACAGGAGGTACCAAAGAGCATTCCGTACAGTGCTGTCTTGAGGCTTAGGTTTGGTTTGGTTTGGTTTTTTGAGACAGGGCCTTCCTGCAGCCTCAGCTGGCCTGGAGCTTGCTCTGTAGACCCGTCTGCCCTTGATCTCACAGGGATCCCCCTGCCTCTGCCTCCTGAATGCTGGGATTAAAGGCATGTGCTAACACATCCAGCTAAGGATCTTTTGTTCTGTTTTCCAGGCAGTGCTGTTTGTCTTGGCAAAACTGAGAACAATCCAAATATCCCCAATGACAGATCATTAGATGTTCGACAAGAGAATAATAGCATGCAGGAGCGAAAGGCAATGAACAAGTGTTCTTGGATAAATCTCCAAAACTTCATGTTGAAGAAGACATGAAGCACAGTCACAGGAATACATAAAGTGTGAGTTAATTGGCACAAAATTCAAAGCTGTGCAAATGTAATCACAGCATATTTAAGAATGCAAATATATGGGGCTAGAGAGATGGCTCAGAGGTTAAGAACACTGGCTGTTCTTGCGGAAGACCCGGGTTTGAATCCCAGAACTACGTGGCAGCTAACAACTGTCTGAAACTCCAGTTCCAGGGAATTCGATGGCTTCTGTCTGTAGGCATTGCACGACACAGGTACATTTACATATATGCAGGCAATACACACATATACATAAAATTTAAAAAATATATATGTAATGAAGCTCTAAATAAAAGCAAGGGGGGAAAACTGAACCCAAATTTAGAAAGCTCTGATGGGACTAGGAACGGCACGAAGTGTCCTCAAAGCTAGCGACAGAGGTATGACATGGGAACCTTGTCCTGCAGTGTTGTTTGTTATAGTAAAAAAAGGAAATTACCTAAAAGGCCCTCCTCAGTCAGAGACTGGTTAAATGAACTATAGTAGGTAAAATTGAATGGTATATAGTCATTGAAAAGAAGAAAGGAAAGGGTTGAGGCTGAAGATCCATGGTACTGTCTACCTGTCACATACAAGGCTGTGGCTCAATCCCTAGCACTGAAGAAGACAAAAAAATGAAGAAACTTTTATGAATGAACCTGAGAAAGTCTCTCACATATAATTTGATAGAATAATAAATGGTTCAAAATAGTGAACCACTATAATATGTTAATGTGCCAACATTTGGAGAAAAATGTGGGGGAAAAAATCTATTCATATGTATAAGTACCTGGATGGGATGTAGGAAAACAAGAGACTCTTACTCATGGAAATAAAATTTGGTAGAAGAAAAACAGGCAAGGCATGCAACGATAGTGCCTAGTTCCATACTTAAATGCTGTTAATTATGTAATAATGTTAAATTATATATGTAACATTCTAGAATATTCTAATAACTTTTTTTAAAAAATAGTAAAAACCTATAATGATGAAAGAAGGTCATATGGAAGCTGAGTTATGAGGCTATGGAGAGTCTATGTTTAAAGATTTATTTATTTTTATGTGCATGATTGTTTGCACGTATATATGTGCACCACATTCATGTCTGGTACTCAAGGAAGCCAGGAGAGGTTGTTGCCTCCACTGGAACTGAAATTATAGATGGTTGTGAGCTGCCATGTAGGTGTTGGGAACAGAACCTGGGTCTTTGCAAGAGCAGCAAGTGCTCTTAACCATTGAACCATTACTCCAGCTCCTGGGAACTCTATGTTTTAAGCTTTCTATACCAAAAAGTTATATAAAGATACCTGAGAACCCTGAGTTAAGACTATATAAACATAGCATTTATACCCTCTATAAATCAAAACCTCATGAAACTAACTTGAAATACATTTTAAAACTATATTCATGGCATAGATTATCATTAAAAATGACAATAGTAACAAAGAGAATCAACCCACTGAGATAGCTCAATAAATTATTGCATAGCCATATGATGCAAGATTATCCAGCCATAACCAAAGATCTGAAGCTAAATAACCCTTAAAAAGGATTTAGTACATTTAGGGAGCCAGAGTTTGGCAAAGCATTTCCATCTGGCTCCTTTCCACTTGTGAACTGAGGATATGGAAGGGATGGGACGTCCCTTACCTGTTCTGGGACAAAAGCAAGTTCTGCTTGCTCAGGAATTGGTTGAACCCAGGAGGAAGAAAACATGTATACATCCTGCAAGATAAGTCATGTAGTTCATTGAGGTAGATCACTGTTTTTAATACCAAACAATTTGAAATCACCCATAAGGATATCCATAAGGGATTGATTAAATAAACTGAGTTACACAGTGAAGTTCTATGAAGCTTCAAAATGAAATAACAGATACCAGAATAGAGACATTATCACAATATATTATTAAATAAAAAGGGGAAATGGGCCCAGCAAAGTGGCACACACCAATAATCCTAGAAGTTGGGCTGTAGAGGCAGGAGAAGGATCAGTGCTGTTTGAGGTCATCCTCTGCTACATAGCAAGTTTCAAGCCAACTTGGGCTGCATAAGACCCTGTCTCATAAAACAAAAACAAAAAAGGAAGAAATTATCTGATAATAGTATTTTTATTTATGAGGAAGTAAGGTAGAGTGAACATATATGTTAATTAATTTATTTATATATTGTTTTATAGAAAGAATAACCAAAATCTAGTAAAAATTGTTTCCTAGAGAAAATTGAAAGGTAGAAGCAGATATCTCTGAATATGCTTTGATTTGTATATTCTGTTTGGAATCATGTAAATACTTTATATAAATAAACTGAACAACTAAACTAAACTTAGCTTACTTTTTAAAAATCAATCTCAAACTTGAAACAAAAATATAACAAAGTAGATCAATTTCTGATGACAAAAGCCCATAGAAAAGAACTCTTTCAATTGACCTCAAAGCCCAAGGATTGGTTTGCAGATCCCAGGTGGGCTATCCCTCAAAGATGATAAAAGGGCTATAAGCAATCTTGACTTCTTTTCCTTTACATTACCTGTGTGGCAGTTGTTAGCACTGTTTTCCTGAGGCTTCAAATAGAGTCAAGTTAATGGAAACAGCATTCAGAGCATGGTTAAAAGGGGATGCACAGATACAAGATCAGTAAAATGGAGCTGGAGAAATGGCTCAGCAATTGAGTGCGTACTGCTCTTGCAGAGGACCTGAGTTTTAGTTCCTGCACCCACATTGAGCAGCTCAAAACTGCCTGTAACTCCAGCTCCAAGGGATCTAATGCCCTCTTCTGGCCTCCAAGGGCATCTGCACTCCTATTCAATACCCACACACAGGCATACAGACATATACTTAATTTAAAAAAATAGCTGGGCATGGTGGTGCACACCTTTAATCCTAGCACTTGGGAGGCAGAGGCAGGTGGATATCTGAGTTCAAGACCACCCTGGTCTACATAGTGAATTCCAGGCTAGCTAGGGCTACAGGGAAACCCTGTCCCCAAAAGACCAAAAAACAAACAAAATTAAGTAAAATAAATCTTTTTTAAAAATCAGTGAATTAAAAGCTCTGAAGTCTCACATTTAAAGTAGAATTATGAGTTTTTCATTAAAAGAAGAAGGAGAAAACCATTCATCTTAGTTCTGTCTACCAAAAAGGTAGTAAAGGTCAGCTCAACAGCAATGGGTAAACTTAAGTCTAGATTATGGTCACTAAATACCATTTCTCTCTAAAAGAAGCAAAAATTCCTTGAAAGAAATGGCTACATTTATTTTGGGGGCAGAAAATGTTCAAAACAGAAATCACACAAAAAATTTATGATTTGAAACATAGAAAGCTATAAATGTGGTCATTTTTAAAGGACTCAGGAGACAACTTTAAAAGAGCTTCTACTGCCAAGATCATTTGTCAACTTTCTATCACTGTAATGAATTACTTGGGAAAGGCCACTCATAAAGAAAAGGAGGTTTATTTTGTTCAGAGTCTTGGAATTTCAATGTCCAAGATCAGGCAGTCCCCATACGTTTAGCTTCTGGGAAGGTGGCAGGGGGCAGCCCATGTTGGTGGGAATGTTTGCAGGAGCAGGTGGTCACATTTTGAACAAGAGAGGGAAAAAGACTGACCTCCCACAGTCCCTTCCTTAGCACACTGAATGGTCTCCCAGTAAGCTCCTCCTCTCAAAGTGTCTACCACCTCCTAACAGTGCACCCTGGGACCAAGCTTTTACAATAGATCCTTGGAAGACACAAGTTATACTCAACCTGTAACACCAATGACAGGATGGCTTGGGCATCCAAAGAACAAGTCCATACACTGACAATGAGTCTAAGGATCAAAAAGCAAAGGACCACAAAAGCAAAAGGTAATGGATTACTTTGGAGGAATTTAAGGAATACACACTCTGTTGTGAACACAGGTGAAGGACAAGAGATATTTAATCCTGCACACCTTGGAATAACAAACTAACTGATAAGGGGATGGTTCTCTCTACAAATGTATTCTAGATCATAAGTGAAGAAGAAATGACTAAATGCAATACTTAATGAAATAATAGACCTAGGTAATAACTTTTGAAAAGACCTTATATTTTTATAACATTTATTTAATTTTTTTAGGTGAGGGGAATGTGCCATGGCTCACATATGGAGGTCAGAGGACAGCTTACACAAGTTGATTCTCTCCTTTTACCATGTGGGTCCCAGGAATTGAACTCAGGTTGAGTTTCCCAGACTTGGCAGCAAGCACCGTCACTCTCTGAGATATCTTACTGGCCCACTAGATAATAACTAACAAAAATAGGGGGAGAGAGGGCATATTAGTTATTTTTCTGTTGTTGTGATAGAAACACTGACCAAAGCAACTTATAGAAGGAAGGGTTTATTTGAGCCTACAGTTCCAGGGGAATTACAGTCTCATGGTGGGAAGGCACGGCAGCAGAGGTGGCTGGAGGAGGAGCAGAAGCTAAGCTCTACATCTTCCAGCAGGCACAGGAAGCAAGAGGGCAACTCAAGATCCGGCAAGGCTTACGAATTCTCTAAGCCCATCCCCAGTGATGTGCTTCCTACAGCATGGCCACACCTTCTAATACCTCTCAAAACAGTGCCACCAACTGGGGACAAAAATGTCCAAATACTTGGAGCCTATGGGGGACACTATCATTCAAACCACCACAGAGGGAGAGAGACAGAGACAGAGACAGAGACACACAGAGAGAGACACACAGAGAGACAGAGAGACACATAGAGAGAGGCAGATATTGTGAATGTTCAAATGGAAGTATACATTATTGCCTATGAAGTATTCTTTTGATAGACTGCCAGACAGACAGACTCTGTATCTGACCAAATGTCTAAACAATCACTATGCAGAAAGTACAGGGGTGTGAAAACACATTAGAGGGCATGAGAGGGGTACAACTAGCAAGATGGGGACTGAAAACTCGACAAAGCTGCCGGTTAGCAGCTTTCTTTGAAAGTCAGCTTCACGAAGGAAAGCAAAAAGGGACGGGAAAAGGATAAACTGAAAGACTTGAAAGACATGTCACATCATTACTGTATATGGTTTTCATTGAGTCGTGATTTCTTTAAACAAACTGTAAACTTTTTTAAAATATGAAAAGGAAAAGAAACCTTGCAGCCTATGAAAACTGAATATTGATTGGACATCTGATGATCTTAAGAAATTACTATTAAATATTATGATATATGGTTTTTTGTTTTGTTTTTTAGACAAAGGTCTCACTGTGTAGCTCTGGCTGGTCTGAAAGTTGCTCCTCTGATCAGGTTGGCCTTGAACTCATAGAAATCTACCTGAATACTGGGACTGAAGGTGTGTGCCTTACACCCAACGCTGTTTTGCTTTTTATTTAAAGAATCCTTTTCTTTTAGAGAAGAACTCTGAAATATTTATTAATGAAATAATGTTTCATATGGAACTTTTGATAAAAAGTAGAATTAAATACATTGAGGGGTGGATCCCAACCCTAACTGTACAGTATTTTCACAGTTCTTTCAAATTGACTTATTAAAGAGCATTAACATTAACCTAGGGTCTGGAGAGAAGGCTCAGAAGTTAAGAGCACTTGCTGTTCTACCACATGACCTAAGTTCTGTTCTAGCATCCAGTTCACAGCTGTCTAGAAGTCCAGATCCAGGGGCACTGATACCTTCTTCTGGCCTCTGTGGTCACACACACACACACACACACACACACACACACACACACTACAAATAGAAATAAATCTTGAGGGCTGGAGAGATGGTTCAGTAGTTAAGAGTATGTAGTGCTCATCCAGAGGACCAGAGTTCAGTTCCCAGCATCCATCTACACATAAGGCGGCTCACAATGCCTGTGACTTCAGTTTCAGGGGTATCTGATGCCTCTGGACTCCACTGCACCCGCAATCACATGGATATACCCACACACATACACAAAATTAAAAGTAGAAATAAAAATCATTTTTAAAAATCTTGAAAAACGAAAAGAACATTAACCCAGTTTCAGTGACCAATCATCTAGTCTGCCTTGGATTGAGAAGGTTTCCAGCACAAGAAACTGTCAGTATAAAAGCTAAGACAGTCTCAGGCAAAAGAAAACAAATTGGTCACTCTAAATCAATGTAAAATTGAGTAAATGGTGTGAGCTAAAAGCTAAATTAAATACCAATGTATATTATCAAAAATATATTCAATTTCATTTATAATATGAGATGTACAAATTAGGTTTATAAAGAGAAAGCATTTTTCACCTATTAGATTAGCACATTAGCACATTGGCACGTACCTGTAATCCCAGCATTTTAGAACCTGAGGTAGGAGGATTTTCAGTTCAAGGCTAGCCTGGGCTACTGAGAGTGAACCTATCTCAAAATTAAATAAATATAGGTGTGAGGCAAGAGGCTTTGTCTAAGCAATTAGTTTAAGGCCAGCCTGGGCAATTAATCTTAAAATAATAGGCTGACTAGATTCACCAGATGGACAAGTAGTGGGGAGTGGCTGGGGGTGCCGGCAACACAGCAGACAGTAGCAGGGATATCAGAGTATAAGGGCTCTAGTGAGGGGAGGGAGACTATGGGAGGGTGCCATCTGGGAAGTGGGTGTATATTTGAATAAGATGGTTTGTGATGTTCTGTGTGATACACACACACACACAAAATCAACGAATTTTTAAAAACGTATTATATTTGAGTAGGAAGCACGGAAATTTATGTCCTGTTAATTAGTAAAGGTGATAAACATTACCATTGAAATCTACCCGATGACTTTATAGACATACACAGGCACCAAGGGTCCAAGTGCAACCAATTATGACTAGTAATAGATATATGCAGATTAGAGATGCATGTGCCAACATCTCAGTATTAGTAGCAAAAATGAGTCTTTCTGCAAGGAACAATATACTCTAAAATGAAATAGAGATCTTTTTTAAAGGTTAAAAATGCATTCAATTTTATGTCTTACAGGGCTTATACTGAGTTCAATATTATATAACTGTATTAATTCAACTGTGAACCTAGAAACTTACAGCCACTTGTGAAAGAGATGTACTCTTGCTCTGGAGTGTGCTACTGAATATGTTAAAGCTGTAATGAAATGCTTCTTCTAAACATGTAGTTATTAAAAATTTAAAATTATATATATAATTTTTTTAAGGGCTGGGGATATAGTTTAGCATAGAGAGCTTGCCTGACAATGCATGAGGCCCTTCCTACGAGGCCCTGTACTTCAAAAATAAAAGTAAGTGCCAGAAGAGAAGCGATTCTCTGGATTGGTTTTTCCAGGCACCTGAAGCTGGTAAGGAAGCACTGAGCAGCATTCCAATCGCTGAAAGAGGTTCCCAGTCACCTTCACATCTGGCTGAAACTCAGTGAGCAAGGATGTGGTGGCCTTAGCCAGTGAGCACTCTAGCTGTGGAATTTAGGTGACAGCCTTCTCACCTCTCTCTATCCAAGCAGCTCTCAGAGCAGGATATGGGATGACCACTAGACTCCCCACTGGCACAAGTAGGCATGACCAAGTGCAAACCAGCCCTCACAGAACATGCCACAGTATTGGCAGTGTACAGACCATTTCACATCCATTATGGCATTTGATTACCACTACGGTCAGTAGTGGGGCACCCCTGCCCCATTTTACAGATGAGGAAAGAGGTTCAGAAACCCATGAGCCCCCCAGGTGGCATTGTGTACTCCTTTGTTAACAAGAAGTGGGGGAAGGAAAGGACAGGTTAGTATTTCCAGTTTTCGGGAAGGAGACTGTCTCGCTCTGTGTGGGTTACTGGAACAAAATACTAGAAACTGATGAACATGCAAACAAATGTGATTCTTACTGTTCTTGAGGCTGGAAAGTACAAAATCAAGGTGGGAGACTATGGTGTAGCTCAGATATAGAGTACTTGCCTTGCACACTGAAGGCCCTAAATTCAATCCCCAGCACTGCAAATAACCCATCATCATCATCATCATCATCATTACCACCACCATCACTACCACCACCATCATCACAGTGCTGGCAATTCCACATCTGGTGAGGGTTGCTTTGTATAGATGGTTCTTTCTCACTGTGTCCCAACTTGATGGAAGTCACCAGTGAGCCCTCTGGGGTTTCTTGTGTAAGGACACAAACTCCATTCATAATAGTTACCCCTCAAGACTGAATCCCTTCCCAAAGAGTATCACGCTGGTGATAGAGTTCAGCTTACTAATTGGACACTGGGACATGGGAGACATTCAGACCCTATGAGGGAATTAATCTTTGACTTATGTTTTATTTTTCTGAAAAGATAAAACACAGAAATAATTTTAAGGAAGCAAGCATCCCTTATCTTGTGCAAGGGGATCTAGATCCTGAAGTCACAGAATTTTTGCCTCTGAGTTGCAGAAGCCAGTGATTAGCTGTGATTGTCCGAAGATTACAGGAAGCATGAGAGATATGGGAAAAGATGGGCAAGGTTGAGAGAGATAGGATGTGGTGTAGGTAGAGAGCTGAGCCAGTGGCCTTCAGAGGTAGATGTCCCTTCCAGCTCACATTCTCCTTCCATTGGCTCAATGCAAAGGACAAGACTGAGATCCTGTGAAGGCCACATAGCCACAAGACGGATGGAGCTTGGGTGTGTCTTGAATCAGGGAAAAAAGTTTCAAGGGACACTCATTAGGGACTTGACTTGAATGAGAGAAAGGAAAACATCACTCATACCCTGCTGGAGCCACTGAATATATTTTGGCTTCTTGGACAGCATTATTCAACGTAATACACTCATATTTTACAGTAGAGACAGGAGCTAGAGAGATGGTTTACTGGTTAAGAGCACATCCTGCTCCTGCAGAAGACCTAAGTTCAGTTCCCAGCACCCACATCAGGTGGCTCACAACCACATGTAACTCCAGCTCCAGAGGATCCAATGCCCTCTTCAGGCTTCTATGCGCACCTGCACTCACATTGCACATATGTGTCCTCACACGCACACATAATTTAAAAAAAAAAAAAAAATAGGGGCTGGAGAGATGGCTCAGTGGTCAAGAGTGCTAAATGCTCTTGCAGAGGACCTGGGTTCGATTCCCAGCACCTACATGGCAGCTACGAACCATCCTTAACTCCAGTTCCAGGGGAATCTGAAGCCCTCTTCTGACCCCTACGGCATTGCACGACACAGGTGCACTCACATACATGCAGGCAATACTCATACACATAAAATAAAAATAAAATAAAATAAAATAAAATAAAGCTTTAAAATAGAGACACATTCATACTTTGACCCTAAAAGAGAGTTTCTACCATAAGCCCCTTCGTCAGCCAGCAACAGTGAGTACAAGGTTTAACGGACTGAGACAGAGCTCTTCTACCACCTTTGTTTAACTCTCCTGGTTACATGGAAGGCTAGCAGGGCAGCTGCTAGTGTCCCTGACCAGCAAAGCACAAAATGGAAGCAGCTGCTAGTGTCCCTGACCAGCAAAGCACAAAATGGAAGCGCACGTGGGTAAAGTGTGTCGTCCTTGCTCTTCATACCTGGCCAGAGTGGCAGGGACAGAGATGCATAAACCCCAAGAGCTCTGTGATTGGGGTTGCCGGTGGTGAGAAAGCAAGGTGGGCTCTCCAGACAAGGTTTCATCTGGGTTGGGGGTGGGGATCAGTCTGGAATGGCTGCATTTTCCACAGGTTCAGAAGCAACGGAGGAGACAGCAGGGTGTCCGTGAGAAGAAATCCCAGAAACCTCCCAGAGCAAAACGTCTGTTTTCACACCAGCTGCAAAATGCAGGGTGATATTAAAGTGTCAACATCTTTTGCCTGATCTAAAGAGTCTGAAATCCTAGCTGAGTTTGTGTGTCGTCTAGTCTGCTGTGGGACTGGGGCAGAACACAGACTACTCCTTGCCACAGTTTCTAACTTCTGGGAACTGGGACGGCCTCTTTACCTCTCTCTGAATCTCACTTTCCTTATGTGTAAAGTTGAGACTTCAGGGCTGGAAGGTTTGTGGTGAGGATTTAAAAATACTATGTGTCAGAATGCTTTGTAAGCTGTCAAAGTCTCAGCAAACGTTCTCTCATTCAATTAGATAACAGGTATGAAATATGCACACAGGCCAGGCGTGGTGGCGCACACCTTTAATCCCAGCACTGGGGAGGCAGAGGCAGGTGGATATCTGTGAGTTCAAGCCCAGCCTGGTCTACATAGTGAGTTCCAGGCCAGCTGGGGCTACAGGGAGACCTAGTCTCAAAAACACCAAAAAAAAAAAAAAAAAAAAAAAAAAAAAGAAATATGCACACAGACCCTGCTTGGAAGTGGGGTGGTCAGCTAAAATGACTTCTACTTGCCTCTTCTGTTAGCTCTATTATGATGAGTATTTCTGACCAAGCCTACCGCAGTGGTGTGAAGCCTAGGAGAGACTGGGATCTCCTTTCATCGTATATTACAATGTTACCTCCCTGTGGACAACTGTGTTCCTAAAACTGGTCACAACATTGCAGTCTCACATAGTCTTCTAGAACCTTGCCACCTTATCAAGAGGTGAAATTTACCTCCCCACATCTTTGAAGATTGCTGTGACTGCTTTGCTAGATAGATGTTGGACATGATCCTGTGTGAGGTGGCTCAGTCAGAAAGTGCTTGCTTTGCAAGTATGAAGATTTGAGTTCAATTTCCAGGACCCGTGTTAAAAAGACAAACAAACAAACTGGGTGTGGTGGTGCACGCTTGTCACTTCAATGTTGGAGAGGTGGAGACAGGCAGATCCTTGGGGCTCACTGGCCAAACAATTTAGCCTACTTGGGGAGTTCCAGGCCAGTGCCAGTGAGAGACCCTTTCTAAAAACAAGCAAACAATAACAATAAAACACAGAAACACAGGCACACACTTAGATACACACACACACACACACACACACACACACACACACACACACACGCACACACAGAAGATGAACAGTGCCTGAGCTATACAAGGTTATCCTCTGACTTCCACATTCATGTGCATACACATGCATGTATCAGCACATATACATACACTAGCACTCCCATGAACAAAGAGGGGGAAGGGATGGAGTGAGGGAGCAAGGAAGGGAAGGATGGAACAGTGATACTGTGTGATTTCTGAGCTAGTTCATTAAAAAAAAAAAAAAAAAAAAAAAAAAAGATCTCTTTGGAATCAGCCACTGTACTGTAAGGGACCCCAAGCTAGTCACATGCACAATTAATTTACGGGGAAAACTGAGACCCCAGCCCAGAGCCAGCATTAACTCCAGTGTGAGGAAGCAGACCTTTAAGTGATCCAAGGACCTGAGACCTCTCAGTTGTGAAATCACAAAGGAGTCCTTCTCTGCTCAGATTGCTAAGGGAGAGGATGGGAGGGAATCCAGTCTTTCCACACTGTTTTGTCTGAATTCCGAACCTCTGAGGCATATAAACAATTGCTTTGTGCCACTAAGTTTGAGATTCTGTTTGGTACAGACATAGTAACCGAGCCTGTCCTCTTATGGACTGTAGATACCTCAGGGAGGGAGACTGGATTATCTGCATCCCTCTAGAACAAGTTGAGCAGAGAAAGGCTCAGCAAATGGTGGTGGTCATTCCTTCTTTAAGAACATTCAATGTCCGTTTTGATTCTGATGGAATGCCTGATGGCTCATGGAGACCAGGACTTCAGAGATGTGCAGTGTGTTTTATACATTCATTCATTCTGTCCCCAAATATTTACTGAATGCCTGATGAGGAATAAGAGGAGCTGATTGGGTGCTGGTTAGACAGGATGGTGGATGCCCAGCACTGGCTGCTGCCTCAGGGAGCTTGTAGTTATCTGGGGCTGTGGGAAGCAGACAACAAATAAGAAAGTAAATGAAATTATTCTGGATTGTAATAAGCATGTGTTCAGGACCGGAAGTCTCAGATTTTGAATTTTTAAAATACTTTAAGTATATTTTTTGAGCATTTCATACATACAGTGTATTTTGATCAAATCTATCCCCTACTCACCCCTCAACCACATCTTTTTTCCAACTTCCTGTCTCTTTTTTTAACTCATTGAGATGTTAGTGCTGCCAGTATGTACATGGGTGTAGGAACATCTCTTGGAGCACAGGCAGCCCATGGGGTAAGATTCCCAACAAAACTGACTCTCCCTACCCCAGGAGCCATCAATTGCCAATAGCTCCTTAAGTGGAGGTAGAGCTTTGTGAGTCCCCTCCCCCATATTTGCATATATAATGTTAAGTCTAAACATGAAATTCACTCATGTTGCAAATATGCTTATACACTCAGCCTAATGGTGATATTTTTGTTTTCGAGACAGGATCTTTCTTTTTTCTTTTTCTTTTCATGTGTGTGGTCTGTGGGCATGCATGTTCACATGTGTGTGGCTGCATGTGGGGGGTATGTATATAGATGTGTGCATGTGTGACCCAAGGTTGATGTTGGGAGTCTTCCATGATCTCTTTTTCTACTTTATTCTTTCTTCTTTTGTTTTTTTTTTGGGGTGGGTTTTTTTTGTTTGTTTGGTTTTTGAGACAGGATTTCCCTGTAGCCCCAGTTGGTCTGGAACTCACTATGTATGACCTCCATCTCATAGAGATTAGCTTGTCTCTGCCTCTCAAGTGCTGGGACTAAAGGCATGTGCCACCACACCTGGCCTTTTTTTTTCCTTTTGAGACAGGGTCATGTTATGAATCCCTGGGTGACCTGGAACTCCTTATGTAGACCAGACTGACTTCAGACTCACAGAGATCTGCTTGCCTCTGCTTTCTGAGTGCTGGGATTAAGGTGTGCACCACCATGGTTGGTTCTTTCTACTTTATTCTTTGAAGCAGAGTCCCTCAATCAAACCCAGAACTCACCAATATGGCTAGTCTGGCTAGCCAGCTTACTGCAGAATTTCCTGTCTCTACCTTCCAAGGCTAGAATTAAGGTGAGTTCACATATCCACCTAGCATTTATGTGGGTTCTAATCCTTTTGCTGGCACAGCAAGTACTTGAACTGCTGAGCTATCTCCTAGTGCTGAGTTAACACCTTGCTTTGTAGTCCAGGCTGGCCGTGAACTTGACATCCTCCTGCCTCAGCCTCTGGAGTCTGTGATTACTGGTGTGTACACTGTGCCTGGCTCCTGAAGCTCATTTCATACAATATTTTCAGACAGCTTTCATTTTGACTGTGACTGAGAGATATCGCATGAGATCAGATATGCAATTTTTCCTTTTGGTATCGTATCATGCCAAAAAAAAAAAAAAACCTCTTAGTTATTAGAACATTTCAAATTTTGGATTAAGGAGCTTTTTCAAACTTGGCTTCCTGTTTTTGTTTGTTTGTTTGTTTTTAAAGACAAGATTTTGCTGTTTAGCTCTGACTGACCTGGAACTCACCATGTAGACCAGGCTGCCTCACTCTCTCAGCAAGCCTCCTGCCTCGGTTTTCTGAGTGCTAGGATTGTCAGCATGAACTACCATACCTGTCTTGTTAAAGGAAATATATAGAGAAGATGGCTAGAAAAGGCCCCTCTGAGATGGTAATACTGAAGCTGAGAGATGACCAAGCCTTGGCAGGGAATAGGGTATGGGGGTAAGGAACATTCTAGATGGTTGGAATAATAAATGCAAAGGTTTGCAAGCAGAAAGAGTGTAGTGTTTGGGGACAAAGGAAAAATGACAAGTGTTGGGGCCTGGAGTGCTGTGCCAGGGCTAGAAGCTGGAGAAGTGAGAAGGGACCAGCCTTGAAAGCTGCCCAGCTATATAGCCAAGCTGACCAGGCACAGCTGTTTGGATTTTCTTCTAAAGGCAATGGAAAGCTACCGGAAGGTTTTAAGCACATTGATATGGGTTTCAAGAGTTTGCTTCATACTTCCTTGGTCTCTCCATTAGCAGTTGTGGCTGAGAGACAGAGTAGTGACAGAGGCTTGTGTTAACACTTACATCCCCATAGATCCTTAGCAGCAGCTGGAAAATAAACTCTGAAAATGCTTAAGAAAGCCTATAACAGTGGACGGCCCTCATCTGTGAAGGACTGCTCTGAGCCTGTGTTGCCAGAAAAGGACAAAAAGATGAGCTCACAGCACTGGCTGCAGCCTTCAGGTAGCCGTCTGAGGCATAGGTTACAGATTTTAACTCATCCCAGCTGTGCTTGGCTTGTTCAGCATGTGCACAGCCCTGTGCTCAATCGAAGTATTAAAAAAAAATATATGAGCTAGAGGGGATAGTTCAGAACTTAAAAGTACTTGCTGCTGTTCCAGGGGACCTGAGTTTGGTTCCCAGCGCCTGTGTCAGGCAGCCAACTCACAACCACTTGTAACTCCAGGGGATGGAAACCCTCCTCTGACCTCCATAGGCACCCACACGTATATGGCAGACACACACATACACCATACACACCCACACCCCCCACACACACACACCTTGAAAAATAACATCTACTCAGGTGTAGTGACACACATCTGCAATCACCTCACTTAGGAGGCTGAGGCCAGAGGATCTCAAGTTCAAAGCCAGCCTGGGATACATATTGAGAACCTGTGGAAGAGTGATGAGGGAGGGGAAGAAAGAGGAGGAGGAGGAGGAAGAGGAAGAAGAGGAGGAGAGGAAGGCAGAAAAGAGGTGGGAGGAGAGAAGAGACAAGAGCCAAAAAAACTATTAGAAATGTGATAAATAAAAGTTGAATGTCCCTTCTCTGAAATGCTTGGGATCATGAGTGTTCCAGAGTTCAGTTTAAATTTTAGAATATTCACATATATAAAATGCATTAATTACTGGGGAACTGCTAACTTATGCCTTCTGCTTCTCTGTCTCAGACACTGCCTCTCTTTTACACACACACACACACACACACACACACACACACACACACCAGCTCAAGCAGGTACACAAGAAAAGCCCCAAACAACCCATCCCAGCCATCAAATGCCAACTCCATTATTGTTTTATTTAGTTTTTAATTGCTGTTTGATTTTGGCGGTGGTAGGAATCGAACCCAGGGCCTTACCATGTCTAGCAAAGGATTCTAACTACTGAGTTCCACCCCAAGCACCCATCATCATAGTTTAAAAACATCTACTGATAGCACACTAGTGCTGGCTTGGTACCCAGGTCTGGACACCTTATCATCTGGTCTCTAAGCTAGAAGGAATTCACGAGAAGCCACTGGAGCAAAGGAGATCAGAGATAGGCCACAGTGAACTACCTGGGCTGGGGATGGTGCAGGAGTAAGCTTCCAAGTTGTCTCCAATCTTGTCTCTCTCCAGGTACAGTCGAGGCTCTTGTTTTACTGTGCTCGGGGCCATTTGGATTAAGGATATTTGTAGTACATTTTAGAATTATTTCTGTACCAAGTAGATAAAACTTTGGGTTATAAAGCAGCAGCACGAGTGATGATGATGACAGGTGGCATTTGTGGTTTCCATGTCCATTCTTGCCAGACTATACTCACACAGACTCCAGGCTCTCTAGCCAGGTCAGCTCTCTAATAGTAATCCCCACCCTTCTGAAAGCCCTTTGCCACATGTGTGCATGTGCAGCTTCCAAGTCCGCATTCTTAGCACAGTGTGCAGAGTCCTTTTCCTTTCCTGCAGGAGCTCACAAATACAGTCTATGTTTGCCCGGCGTGGTGGTGCACGCCTTTAATCCCAGCACTCGGGAGGCAGAGGCAGGGGGATCTCTGTGAGTTCAAGGCCAGCCTGGTCTACATATACTCAGGTGTAGGACTTTAAATCTTGGTCTACAATACTGTAGTGCCCACCTGCACCTGAGGGAAACAACTCAATGTTGTTCTAAAATGATGGCTAAATTTGTTTTCTCTCCCTAGCTAGAGGCCATTTAAGAGGGAGCTGATTCTAGCCACTCCAACAGTTATCAAAGTGCCTGACAACAAATCCTGAGTTCATCAATCATCAGTCCCCAAAAAAAAAAAAAAAAAAAAAAAAAAAAAAATCTATGCTTTGCTTAAGTAGGAGCGAGGAAGAGCTCCTGAGCCCCGGACAGCCAGCCTCTGACCAGGCTCTGCAGGGAGTGTTAGCAGTGCAGACTCTGAGCTGTCCCTTGTGCTGGCCCCTTTCCAAAGAACAGTGTAAGGCTGGTAGGAGCAGGGTCCTGCCCTTTGCACACGGCCCCAGCCAGCCATCAGTTCATCTTCTGAGTGTGGTCCCCTTCCCAGCTGTTGCTGCCTGAATGGTGTTTCCCACGCCCAGGCCTGCCTAGCTGTCACCAGCTGTGACCAGCTGTCAGACAGTTGTTAGCGCTCTTCGCCTCTCCCTGCCACGTGACCACCCCTGACCTTAGCCAGAGTCCAGAAGAGCTTTCTGACAGGCAGGCTAAAGGGCAGGCCGCATGGGAGGCCTGATCAGCTGGCAGGCAAGTGGAGACCCACTGCAGTGGCCTGCCGAGGTGAACCCCACAGAGAGCCACCCAGAGAAATAGGAGTGGAAGCGTAGTGGAAACAGATCCACTGGAGAGGAACGGGGGCAGATGGAAAAAAGCAGAAAGGGGCGCACATGCCCCATGCACGCACACACATAGTCATGCTCCTGTGCATGAAAAGATGCTTGCCAAAGAGACCAACAGCTGGGGAGTAGAAGTCATTCTAGCCAAACAAGAAAGCAAAGAATCATTGTATACTGACTGTGGGTCACAGAACCAGAGTACCAGGAGGTCGGAGGCCTAACAGCCTCTTTCAGCAGAGGGCAGTTAGTATGAGTGTCCTGGGAGCCTAGGTGAGTCTGGAGCCTTCCCCAGCCCTGTGTCATCAGCTTGCCCTTTCACAAGAGCCCTAGATTGCTACACTAGCATATGAACTATTGTGAGAGCTGATCACCCTTCCTCAGTGCCTAGTTAAGTGTTTGCACTTTCTTTCATGTTATGAGCTGAGCTTCCGGGGTAACAGAAAAAAGGGAGTGTCCCTTTCGCTCCAAATGAGGACCACGGCAGATGGGTGGCAGCAAGCTTGCAGGCAGCCCTCACAGGCCTATTTCTGATCCACTTTTGCCACCCAGACTCCCTTCATCTTGAGTCCTGCAGCCCCTCTTTGAGGCCATAGGACACTTGCACCTCATCTTGGGTTTACTGAGGCCTTCCTGATTAGGCCCTGAAGACCTCTCTTTTCTCTCTCCCTGACTAGCCACAGGGAAATTCATCTCAGCACTAGCCTGATGGCCAGTTCTGAGTCCCCAGGCTGCTGGGCTGAGTCTTACTGTCCTCAAAGCCCACAGGCTCAAGCACCATCATCATTCTAACTCACAGATGGAAACACCAAGACCAAGAGAGTTGGTCCATCCTTCGTTCCACAGATGTTTAGGATTTTGAGTACGTGCCAGGTTGGGGTCCAGTCAGTGTATGAGCCCTACCTTCCTTCAGGCTCTGGCGCCTGTCTGAAGATGGGCCCCGAGGGTGGGACTGACCAATCCAGAGACAGGGCAGGAACCCAAGAAATCTCAGCTGCCTCCCCTGAGATAAGAGAGCTTTGTTCTCCAGGCTATTTCCTGCACTATGGAATTCCACATCCTCTGTTGTTGCACAACTGACCCTGAAAATGTCAAGAACGGTGGTTATTATTTATTAATGAGCTCAGGATCTGCATGGTTCCATACACACACACACACACACACACACACACACACACACACACATCTCCTGGAAGAAGTCTTCTGCAGGTTCTTGGCCTTGAGCCCTAAAGGGGTCTCTCTACCCTCAGCTTGTCACCACCCACGGCTGATCAGAGTGCAAGGGAACCCCATGGCAGGCCCACAAAATGACTCTGGACGGGACTGGGGCCCACCGGCCTGGTGTGGCCAGAAGAGATATGGTCTCATCTGCTCATCAGCTGGGTTTCCTGGGGCAACTGAGCTTACTGATTGGAACTTGGTTTTGCAGGTTCTAAATGGGGACAATGGTCCCAGCACTGCCTATCTCAAGGACTGGGGGAATGTGAAGAATGTGGGATTCCACAATGCAGGGAACAGATGACAGGGCTTGGTCCTGACTCCACGGGGCTGGAGCAGTCCCCTCTTGAGGAAGCCACTTCCAGTTTTTATCTTGTAGATTATTTCTTAATCCATTGCTGAAGAAACACAATTTGCATTATGCTGGTCACAGTTTCCATTTTCTTCAGCTCTTTCAGGTTGGTAGAACTTTGTACTTTTTTGTTATAAAGAACAAGTGATAAAGGGGATGAGGGATCACAATTAGAACAATAAAGGCCCAGTTTAAAAAGCAAAGCTAGACAAATCAGCCAGGGTGTTACAGAAAGCGGTCCCTGCATAGCAAAGACCTTTTGTACTGACATCGCTGCTTGAAAAGTCAGGCTTGCTGGTCAGAAACTCTCATTGAAACAACTATGGAGCAAAGAATCTGAGCTTCATATGCGTATCATATCATAGGCCTTCTCAGGGAGCCTGCTGGATGCCTCTCTACTGTGGGCTAAGTAACTCTGTCTTAGCCAAGCCTTTCCACACCCCCTCTGTATTTTCCAGATGAGAAAACAGGCCCAGAGAGAAGGAACTTGACCAGGGTTGATTAGTTGGTTAGCAGTAGAGAAGGAACTGGAAGGCAGGGCCAAGAGACTCTAAAGCCCTATTTCCTCCAGCCATACTACCCTATTTCTTCTTTTCTGTAGAAAGAGACCAATTTTGTACTTGACTGTACCCCCAACAGACACCAAGTGATAGGGGCCCATGAGGTGAGAGGAGTCTGTCAACTGTGAAGTCCCACACACAGGTCACAGCTTTTTACACCAAGGCTCCAATTTATGACAAAGCATTTAGAGCCTGTTATTTCCCCTACCAACAGAACCTTGCCTTTCCAGAAGGAACCACTGCAGGGTTCCTGAAATAATGAGCTTTAAAATATTACTCCACACAGCTTTGCAGGAGCACAATCTGCTGAAGGGAAGTGGGGGGGCCCTGTGGGTTGGGGAATGGATCTGCCGCCCTGGATCCCTCACAGGCCAGAGGCGATCTGCCAAGGTTTCCTTAACAAGACAAATGCTTTTAGCCACTCCAATTTGTGTACAGCTCTGGTATATCCAACTATTTCTTTTTAACCTGCATCATATCTACCATCCTTATAGTAAATGATGCTCGACAGTTGTTATTCCAATGACACTCAGAAAGGTGCCGTCACCTACTCAGGTCATACCACACACAGTCCTTCCTTAAGAGTCAATGTTTGGTGCTGAGAGATGGCTCAGTGGTTAAGAGCACTGACCATTCTTGCAGAGGATCTAGGTTCGATTCCTTGCACCCACATGGCAACTAACAACCATCTGTAACTCCAGTTCCAGGGTCTCTGACACTGTCTTTTGACCTCCCCAGGCACTGAACAACATGGGTGCACTTACACATGTGCAGGCAATACACTCATACACAAAAAATAATAAATAAAAATATTTTTTAAAAAAGAGCCAATGTTTAAGCATACTGTCTAAAAATTCCTCTTCTTGGTGTATACAGAAACAAATAGAAAGCAGAGATATGAACAAATATGTGTGTATGTATGTTATATGATTCACAATAGTCAAAAGGTGGTAGAGACAGGCATGGTGGCACATGCTTTTAATACCAACACTTGGGAAGCAGAGGCAGGCAGATCTTTGTGAGTCTGGGATCTAAACAGCAAGTTCTAGGCCAGTCAGGGCTACATAGTGAAACCCTGTCTGAAAAAACAAAAAAGTCGTGAAATAACCCAAATCTTCATTGACAAGTGGATAAACAAAATGTGGTGTATACATACAGTGAAATATTACTGAGTCTTAAAAAGGATTAAGATTCTGATACTTTTAACTAAATGAACCTCAAAGACTCTGTGTTAAAGGAAAGAAGTCAGAGACTACAAGACAAATGCTGTGCAGTTTCACTCACTTAGAGCAACTAAACTCATAGAAACAGAAAGTAGGCTGGTGGTTTTCAGGAGTTAGGGACAGTGAAGAATAGGGAGTTATATGGAATTTCTGTTTGAGAAAATGGAAAAGTTCTTAAAATACATATGGAAACATAAGAGACCCTGAATAGCCACAGTGATCCTAACTAGAAAGAGCAATGCTGGAGGTATCACAATAGCTGATCTCAAGTCATGCTACAGAGCCATAGTAGCAAAAACTGGTACTGGCACAATAATAGACACATAGCCCAGCGGAATGCACCAGAGGACCCAGAAAAAAACACACACAGCTACAGCTACCTAATTTTTGACAAAGATCTCAAAAACATGCATTAGAGAAAAGACAACCTCTTCAATAAATGGTGCTGGGAAAGTGAATATCACACGTAAAAGGTTGAAACTAGATCTATATTTCTTACCCTAAACAAAAATCAGTTCAGAATGCAGCAAAGGTCTTAATGTAAGACTGAAACTGTGAAACAACAGGAGGAAAACATAAGAAAAGCACTTAAAATATGGGTGTAGGCAAGCAGTGTAAATAGATAGAAAATAGTCCCCTAAACGAACAGATGTGATTGCATGGAATTAAAAACCTTCACAGCAATGGAAACCATTAGAGTGAAGAGACAGCCTACAGAATGAGAGAGAGAAAAAAACCTGCCAACTACACAGCTGATTAAGGATACTTATAATATATAAAGCTACAGAAATTAAAGATGGAAAAATCACTTATCAATAAGTGGGCAAATGAATTGAACAGATAGCTCTCAAAGGAAGAACTACAAATGACCAACAAATATGTGAAAAAATGTCAACATTTTTAACCATTAGGAAAGTGCCAACTAAAATTGCATTGAGATTCCATTCATCCCACTCAGTATGACTATCAGCAAGTCAACAAGCCAGATGTGGTGGCTTGTACCTGTAATCCCAGCACTCAGGAGACTGAGGCAGGAGGACAGCTGTGGGTTTGAGGCTAGCCTAGGCTACAGAGTAAATTCTAGGACAGCTTTGGACTACAGAGTTAGACCCTGTCTCAAAAAGCAAAGAAGAAACAAGAAAAAAACAAGAATCGCAACCAACCCTGGTATGGATGTGAGGAAACAGGAACGCTTGTACACTACTGCTGGGAATGTAGGCTAGTGCACCCACTTTGGAAATCAATATGTAGGTTCCTTAAAAAATTGAAAATAGAATTACCACACGATCCATTTGCACTATTCCTGGAGATACAGCCTAAGGAATCTATGTCACATTTCCACAGAGATGCTTGGACTGCCATGTTTACTGCTGCACTATTCATAACAGCCAAGATATAGAACCAGCCTTGCTGCTCATCAACAGATGAATGGATAAAGAAAGTGGACTGTATGTATATGTAATGGAATCTGACTCAACTGTAAAGAAAATGAAAGTATGACATTTGTGGGAAAATGAACGGAACTAGAGATCATCATGTTCAGCAAACTTAGACTCAAAAAGCCAGATTTGGAAAGACAAATATCGCGTTTTCTTTCACATGCAAATCCATACTTAAATATATGTATACAAATGACATACAAGTAGAAGGAAGACTCTTGGGAGAGGATGGTGTCTGAAGGGAGCAAAGGGAACAAGAGATGATGGGGGAGAAGAAAGGCAGACTTTCACCTTCACTCTCATATGTAGAATTATTTTATTCTTTTTGAGACAGGGTCTCCCTGTAGCTCCAGCTGGGCTGGAACTCTCTATGTAGACCAGGTTGGCCTCAGTCTCACAGAGATCCATATGTAGAACTTAGATTTAAGTATATATACACACGCACACACGACATGAAAGCAGAAGGGACACTGGGAGATAAAAGGAGCCAGTAAGAAATGGGAAGGAAGGATGGGGGAAGGGCACACGGGAAGACAAGTATGATGTCATGATGGAACCCATTATTCTGTGCACTAACTGAAAAAATTAACTGCAAAAGAGAAAAAAAGCCATGGAGATGGGTGGTGGTAACAATGTGAAACCATCTGAGGTCGCTGATCTGTACATACAGTGGTTGAGATGGGAAATTCTATGTTTCATACGTTTGAATGCAATGAAAACTCAGTCAACACCCAACCTGAGTACGATGGTGGTCATTATTTATTGAGCATTCAGTCGCCCTCTCGGCTTTACAGCTGAGGCTGACAAGGATTAAGTAACCTCCCCAAGTCATAGATAAGTAAGGCTGGGGAAGCAAAGCCAGGTCTTTGTGGTAGGTTTCTGCTTTCTTGGGCTGCCCCTTCTCTTCTGCAAGGACTAAGGTGAAGGGTTTTGTTTCTTTTACAGAAAGCAACCACTGAAAGGCATTTGCTGTTGGAGCTTTAGTTAGGAGGGTTTCTAAGACAAATTCAGTGCGTCTGGGGGCGACCCCCACAGTGGGGGCCTCCACTAGTCTGCCTGCACCTCAGCTTCCCCATCAGGCAGTGAGATTGTCTGGTGAGCAGCCTCCAAGGTGTACCCAGGCTGGCATTCCAACACTATATCACCACAGAGCCTCTCAAACAGAATTCTCTTCAATAAAAGAGCCAAATTCATAGGATAACCGCAAGTCCCACCAGCACCACCCTACCCCAATCCTATTATACCCTTCAGAAACTGATTTTCACATTGAAGGTTTTGAATTTCTTAATTTGATCTAAAAATTATACATATTCAGATAAAAATAGAATGGGGCTCAGTGGTTAAGAGCACTGGCTGCTCTTGCAGAGGACCTGAGTTTTGTTCCCAGCACCCACATGGTGGCTAACAACCATCTGTAACTCCAGTTCCATGGGAGCCTATGCCCTCTTCTGACCTCTATGTGCACTTATAGATACAGGCAAAACACCCATACACATAAAATTAAATAAATAATTTTTAAAAAGAAAATATAGAATAATATATAAGACAGTAACTTTATTAGCCAAGATATCTGCTATTAAATTTTGATATACTTTTTAAAAATTTTGCATTCATGCACATAGTCATTTAAAAACAGGATCACACGCTACCTCCCCTTCTGTAATCCTGTTTTTCATTTATGTCACACTATTTTCCCCCATTTCATTAAGTATATCCTCTAAGGCTTGGTGAGATTGCTCAGTGGGTAGAGATACTTGCCACACAAACCTGAAGATCTGAGTTTGATCCATGGAACCCTCATAAAAGGAACTGACTCCACAAAGTTGTCCTCTGCCCTTTATATGCACCCCTTCCCACACCATACAGACCCATACACAATAGTAATAAAGTAAATAAAGTTTGAAAAATGGCAGGGGAAGGGGAATACTGGCAAGATGGCTCAGCAGGTAAAGGCACTTGCCACCAAGCCTGACAACTTGAGTTCTACCCCTAGAACACACAAAGTAGAAGGAGAGAATCGACTCCGACAGGTTGTCCTCTGACCTCCACAAGAGCACTGTGCCATATGCTCATGTGTACATACACACACACATACACACACACACATACACACACACACACACACACGCACGCACGCACGAAATATAATTTAACAATTCTAAAATTTCCAAGAATAAACATAAAGCAAGAGAAAGCTTGAAGGGACAGGACAGTCTTACAGTACAAGACAGCTTCCTTATAACCCACTTCCTCTGTGTCTTGTGATCCTTTCTGAGCCAAAGTGGGGGCCTCAACTGGTATCTGCTACATTCTGAGACAGCTAAGGAGTAGAGAGGAACACAACACTGAGAGATGGGACACTTAGCTTCTGATCCTGGTGCAGACTTTACCAGCCTGGCCACCAACAGGACATCTGGTCATCAACACTTAAATTCCTTCATGTTTTTAAAGTACAGTGTCAGTCAGACACTTCTGAAAGTTGTATCTTCTCTTCTGAAAGGTGCTTCCTTCTCTTCCATTGGAAATGGGCGAAATGTCTGTGAGCCGTGGTACTTCTGGCCTTGGCTGCCAAACTGTGTTCCTGCCCCTTCAGCCTCCCTCTGAGTCCCCCTGTGCTTGGCTGAACTCCGCCTTCTCCCCTTACACTCAGAAACTCATTCTTGGACAGGCTTCAGCTGGGTGGCCAACAATTACCAAGCCTTTTGAATCATTAGGACTTAGAAATAATCTTTCCCCAAGGTGCTTCTTTGCAGTTGAGCCGAAGCCTTTGAAATGCAAATCACTCCAACCTGCAGCTCTGGAAACTGGACTCTATGGGGCCTCCAACTGGCCTCCAGGGTCTGCTCCAAGCCCAGAGTAGGCAGGATCCTGTGGCCTGCTTCCGAAGATCAAAGGGGCATTGTTCAACTGAAGTTCACCACCAGAAAACCTAGATTAGTCAGTAATTCCGCCCCATTGGTCTTTAATATCAAACCTCTGTTAACATGGCTCTCTCTGGTCACTGGGCTCTGATGAGAAGTGATTATGACTCTCCAGAGAGTCAAGGTATCAAGTGATGTTGCTGCTCTGAGCTACCACAATGGTTAAGAACGAGGGCCCCAAGGCCCAGTAGGACTAGGCCTGGCATGGGGGAAGCACTAACACAAGTATTTGGAGTGAATTTAATCCCTGCAGCTATGACTAAGTAACGTGCTCTGACTGCCTCAGTGGTACATTTGTCGTCCGTTGGCTGTTCTTTGAGATAATCCTGACAATAGGGTCAGTAAATTCTGGCCAGAAGAGAGTGGGTGGGCTCTGGGCTTTCCATGCTTCCTGCTAGATTGCTGGGCTCATCTTGTCTTCCTGTAAATGCCCTGTGGCCATACACATTATCTCATGGCCTCCTGGAATCCAGCTCAAATGATAGTAAAGGAATGTGAGAGGCACAAGCCATAAGGCAAAGAGAACCAGTAAAGAGCTACACAGACAAGAGATAGCTACAAAATTCTGGAAGCTGGAAAACAGATTAGTGGTGCCTGACTCAGCAGGCAGGGTAACTTTCCTCAGTAGGTTGGACAATGTAGAGGGGAGACAAAGGCCAAGAAGAGATATCAACAAAGGTTCGATGAAAGTAGGAGGATTAATGGTATCTGAGGGAGGGAGATGAGAGAAGAAAAGTGAGTCTAATTCCCTTCGATAGGAGCACTCAGAAAAAGCCAACATGAGCCTGGGCACCATGGTCAAGCTCAAAATCAGTGGTGCCAGCTTTCAGAAGGTGGAGCGTTAGAGCAGAGCTAAGTCATGGGTCAGCACTGACCCTACGTAAGCAGTAATCACTCCTCTAGATGCTCCCCTGTATCCTGCACACCCGTTGTAGAAGAATGATGAAGGAAGGCCTACCTACTAAGGAAGCTGAACTGCAGACAGTGTTGTCTTGGTGACCCCAGACACAGATAAAGGCAGGGTGACATTTGATCTTGAAAGCTTGGAAGAAAAACTACACAGAACCCCACAATTGTAAATACTTTTAACCTAAGCCTCTCTCTCTGCCTGCCTCTCTAAATGGTGGTAGTCCAGCCTATACCACACCTGCCCACACCTGCTTGGCCATAGGATGGGTTAATTCAAACTGTGGAAA
The DNA here is from genome assembly GCF_000622305.1 of Nannospalax galili. NCBI lineage: Eukaryota > Metazoa > Chordata > Mammalia > Rodentia > Spalacidae > Nannospalax > Nannospalax galili. The sequence continues at coordinate 1,358,136 of NW_008343573.1, read as the reverse complement.
TTGACCAAAACAGAAAAAAAGATTTATGAATATTGAAAGTTTATCCAAAGACCCAGACAGGCCCCCATGCTCACCCCATTATAATAAAACCAGCAGTGAGTTAGGGGCCCCATGCATCTCACAGTGGTGCTGAGTGCTTCATTCTGGAAAATGGATAGGCAGCCAGAGGCCACTCCTTGTTTGCAGAGACCTCTAACACAGTGAGGAAGTCAAAACAATTTGAAAAAATAACCTGCACCAATCAGAACTTTATCTAAATTTAAGAATTCCAGAGTCAGTATTCACAGAATTACATAACCAAATTTCCCAGAGCTAGAGGATATGATCTCTTTTTAAATAGATGAGGGTCTTCCAAGTACCCAGAAGTGTATTTTTAACATTCAATGTTACAAAATTTAATAATAATAGATAAAAAGAAGATATGATAGAAGTTTTTTTTTGCTTTTTTGTTTTTTTTTTTCCAGAGAAAATTGAACTAGAAAGCAAGAAATTGAAAACACAAAAAAGTGGTATCAGAAATTTAGACAGAGGGGTTGAAGAGATGGCTCAGTGGTTAAGAGCACTGGCTGTTCTTGCAGAAGACACAGGTTTGGTGGCCAGCACCTACATGGTGGCCAACAACCCTCTATAACTCCAGTACTAGGGGATCCAATACCCTCATCTGACCTCTGTAGACATTGCACACACTGGTGCACTTTTACATACGTGCAGACAATACATTCATACACATAAAATAAAATAAATTAATTTTTAAAAATTTATTCAGGTATGGTAGTGCATGCCTTAATTCCAGCACCTGGGAGGCAGAGGTGGGGAGATCTTTGTGAGATCAAGGCCAGCCTTGTCTATGTAGGAGTTCCAGGCTAGCTAGAGATACAGGGAAACCCTATTTCAAAAAGACAAAAAATAAATTAAATAAATAAATAAATAAAAATAAGACAAGAAAACATATAGGTACTTGTACCCAGTTTAATTGCTGCTCAACTGTAACTTGAGAAAGAAATCCAGATTTGAAAGATAGCAAAAAGTTCTCTTCCACAAATCTTTCTTTGGGAAATAATAATAGAATACTGTCCACTAAAGAGGTTATTTTGTTTTGCATTTTTATTTATTTTAGAGGGAGGGGATTCATTTGTGCACCATGGCATGCCATGGAGTTCAGAGGACAACTTATGAGAGACCGTTCTCTCCTTCCACTATGTGGGTTCCTGGGATTGAACTCAGGTGGTCAGTCCCCAAAGTAGGCTCCTTCACCCACTGAATCATCTCAAGGCTCCACTTAAAGAGTTAAGACAATAAAAGAAGCCAGATGTGGCAAGGCACATCTGCATGTGATCCCAGCACTTGGGAGGCTGAGGAAGGAAGACCGTGAGTTCAAGGCCAGCCTGGGCTACATAGAGACACCTTATCTCAAAACAATGGCAATAACAAATTGATAATTAAAAAAAAAAAAAGAAACAAAAAGTTGTGTTGAAGATATAGGTCAGTGAGTGAACACTTGCTTACATGTATGAGGCACTGGTTTTGGATTCCCAACACTTGAAAAAAAAAAAAAGAGGAGGAGGAATAAAAAAGTGGAAGAGAGGAAGGAAGAGGGAGGGAGAGAGGGAAGAAAGGCAGGGATATGACACAAAATGGAGTAATGGTACTTTAATTACCCTTCTACCTGAAACCAACATAGAATCAGACAAAATGCAGGAGACAATGACTCTCAAGACATAGGGTGTTAGGTGATGAAGCACAGTGATCCTGAGATCAAAAGGAGCCCTTGTAGCATGAGGGTGAACCCAAGCAGAAACCAAAGGATCCCCTGAGTTGAGGAGAGAGCTGAGCTGGAAGTCCATCAGAATGATGAAACGAAGCCAGCTAGCACCCATGGGATAGAACATCTCGATACACAGAGCTATAGAGGAAGAGAAGTTCAGCGACTAGAGGGTTCCCTCAAGTACCCAAATGAGTTCTTATCTATATGTGTGAGAAAAACAGGCAAGGCGAGGAAAAAAGTCCTAAGAAGGTCAGAGGGCAGAGTGCGGAGGTCAGTGCCGGCCCCTAAAACATTGCATAGTTCATAAGGCGTCAGCTAGAGTGCTAAGGAGCATTTGTTTCAGGCTTAGGGGGAAATCAGAAAGACCAAAAAAAAAAAAAACAAGAACCAAAAGATCATATTTCTTTTATGTAATTTAACATCATTCCGCCTGGTGTGGTGGCACACACCTTTGATCCCAGCCAGCTCTCGGGAGGCAGAGGCAGGTGGATCTCTGTGAGCTGGAGGCCACCCTGGTCTACCTAGCCAGTTCCAGGCCAGCTGGGGCTACAGGGAGACCCTGTCTCAAAAAGCCAAACAAATAAATAATAATAATAATAATAATAATAAATAATAATAATAAAATAATAAATTTAATGAAATTTAATTTATTGAAATAAATTGCATTCCTTGGGATTGTATTTTTTAGGAATACAAAGATATCCAGCACCCAATGCATATAAAACACACAATGTCATCTAGAAAAAAAAATATCATCATAAAAAGAAGTCAGAAAATTGAATTCATATGAGGGAAAATCCACACTGGAAGGGAGCTAACTCAGAAATGGCAACGATGACAAGAATATCAGACAAAGACGTTAAAATAGGTGTTCTAGCTGTGCTTTCTATCTCCAAGAAGCTGAAGTCAGAGGAAAGATTCAACAGGAAGATTCTCAGAGAGATGGAAGATATAACTGAGTCACATACACACCAAACTAGAACTAAAAACTTTCTATACCTAATATCAAAAGTACATTGATGAAATTGATATCACACTACACAACTCAGACAAAAAGGTCTGTGAATGTCTTAGTTTATTTTCCATTTCTATCACAGAATACTACAGCTTGGGTAAGTTATAAATAATAAAAGTTTACCTGACTCATAGTTTTGTAGACTGGGATGTCCAAGACTGAAAGACCGCAGATGTTAAAAGCTTTCCCTTCTTATATCATAAGGTACAGGGCATCATGTGGAGGGGGATGCATTAGAGAGAAAGAAGAAAATGAGAAAACCCTCCATCCTTTCATAACTAGCCCTCTTCTCTGATAATGGCCTTTATCTATTCATGAACCTGGTGCCTCTGTGGCCTATTATCCTTTATAGGTCCAACCTTTCAACACCGTTACAATGGCAATTAAACTTCAACATGAGTTGAGAGGGGGACATTCAGAACATAGTGAATTTAAAGATGAGAGCATAGAAAGTATCCAGAATAAAAGACAAAATTCAACAGAAGCTGGGTGTGATGCTGTGTGAGACGTTGTGTGCCTGCAGCCCCAGCTTCTTTATTTGTTTTTATTTTTGAGAAAGTGTTGTCTCTGTAATCCAGGCTCTCATCAAATTTGTGACATCCTCTTGCCTCAGCCTCTGAGTTCTGGGATTACAGTGCGAACCACCCTACCCATCATAGTCTCAGCTGCTTGGAAAACTAAGGCAGGTAGATCAGTTGAGCTCAGAGTCTGAGACCAGTGTGGCTCTCAGGAAAAGAAAAGAAAACAAAACAAAAAGCATCACTGAAATACAGGGAAAATTTAAACATTCAAGCAAAAGCAAGGGTCACTGAGGAACACACTCCAAAACCACATGATCTCCTGGTACATAAGCCATTGATCGAATCTTTCATTGAATGTGGGCTGGGTTTAATGACTCACTTTGAAAGAACAGGATAGGGCAGATGTGGTAAGAAAATGTGAAGGGCAAAAAACTATTTCATCCAGATTTGAGGGAACACGTGAACTCACAAATCCAAGAGGCTAAAATGGATACGAAGAACATTGCACTGAATCATGGGACCATCAGATTTCTTAAAACTAATGATAAGGTGAAAACCCCCCAAAAGCAGCCACAGGGGGAAACACATTTATATACAAAGGAAAAGAGATAAGGATAAGAGTAGATTTCTCAACCAAAACAATGCAAGCTCTAAGCCATGAAGCAACATCATCAAGGCAAAGAAAGAAGGAAAAAAAAGGCCAACATGAAATTCTTCATGCAGTGAAATTATCTTTCAAAAATCAAGGGTAAGAGCCAGCAAAGTGGCTCAGCATGTAAAGGCACGTAGCATGCAAGCCTGGGGACCTGAGTTTGCTCCTCAGAACCCAAGTAAAGATGAACAGATAGAACTGACTCAACAAAGTTGTCTTCTGACCTACACACACACTGTGGCACACGTGTGCCCCCATCACTATAATCATAAATAAATTTTTTTCCAAAAAAATCAAAGGTGAAATATTATTCACTTGCATAAAGTTTGGACTAATTGAACAGCATGTCTGCATTGTAAGAATTGTTAAAGTACTTCACCAGGAGAAAAAGGATGTAGACCGAAATGTGAGTCTACACAAGAAATGATAAGCCTTAAAAAGGCCAGCAGCGTGGATGAATACAAAGATATTAGTTGTTGCTATTATTGCTGTTATTGTGAGATAGCACCTTACCATGCATACTTGGCTGGCTTGGTACTTTCTATATAGCCCAGGCTATCCTCAAACTCTCAGCAATTCTCCTGCTACAGGCTCCCAAGTCCTGTGTGTGTGTGTGTGTGTGTGTATGTGTGTGTGTGTCTTTTTTGAGACAAGGTCTCCCTGTAACCCCAGCTTGCCTGGAACTCCCTGTGTAGACCAGGCTGGCCTCTTGAGTGACAGGATCAAAGATGTGTGCTATCATACCTGGTTATACAATCTACTTTTTTGTTATCATTAAAATGTCTTTAAAAGATAAAATGAAGGCTGGGTGTGGTAGTGCACGCCTTTAATCCCAGCATTCAGGAGGCAGAGGCAGGCGGAGCTCTGTGAGTTCAAGGCCAGCCTGGTCTACGTAGTGAGTTCCAGGACAGCTGGGGCTACAGGGAGACGCTGTCTCAAAAAGACCAAAAAAAAAAAAAAAGAAAGAAAGAAAGATAAAATGAAGGCTGGACATGGCAGAGCATACCTTTAATGCCAGGCCTGGGGAGGCAGAGGCAGGCAGATCTCTGTGAGTTTAAGGCCAACCTGGTCTAC
>NW_008343573.1:1320224-1353056 GCF_000622305.1 Nannospalax galili | reverse complement strand
TAAAATATAAAATTAAAAAGATAAAATGAATTAAAACAAAAATATTAATAAAATATAAAATATTTGTAAATTGATTAAATATATGGGAAGATTATCATAAATGTCTACAAAACAAGAAATGGAAATATATTATTCTAAGGTTCTGATGCATGAGGTAGTATGCTATCACTTTCAAGTAGCTGTGTAAATTAAAAATATATACTAAAATGCTGAACCTGGGGGCACATGTAATCCCAGTCCTGGAGAGGATTGAGAGTTCAAAGAAATCTGGGATACAATCGGTAGTGAAACTCTGTCTCAAACAAAACAATACAAAAACAAAAACAAAAAATACACATACACACCATGGACTGTAAAGCAACCTTTAAAGTAACACAACAGAGAGTTATAGCTGTTGGGGCTGGAGAGATGGCTCAGCGGTTAAGTGCACTGAATGCTCCTGCAGAGGATTACAGTTCAGCTCCCAGTTCCCACATGGCAGCTAACAACCTTCTGTAACTCCAGTTCCAGGGGATCTGACACCTTGTTCTGGCCTCAGTGGGCACCGCATGACATGGGTGTACTTACAAGCAGGGAAAATATTCACACATAAATATAAATTAATTAAAAATTTAAAGAGTTATAACTATCAAGTCAACAAATAGGTTAGAATAGAATCAAACCCACCAAAAATACTCATGAATTCAAAAGAATTATAGGAAAGAGGAAAAAAACAAAACAGGTGGCAGAGCTTAAAAAAAAAAAAGTAAAAGTGATAGATCTTAACCTAAATGCATCAGTATTCCTATTTGGGATGCCCTAAATACCTTGCGATAGGCACCCTCCAAGATAACTGTCACTCAGGTATACCTCTACTATTTATACCATTGTGTAAGCCCCTCCCATTGAGCATGCATTGAGTTTATGACTTATAAAGGGAAAGACGTGTGATGACTGTGATGGGAGACTAGATCATGAACGAAAGGGTAGCCTTGCTCTTGCTTCTTCTCCCTGTCTTGTCTCTGTCTTCCTCAAATATCAGCATGTGGGGAAAACCATGCAAAATAGTCCTGTGGAAAGACCCATGTGATTAGAAGGCACAGCCTCCTGAGCGAGCACAGATGTACATCTTCTTCAGCTCAAGCCAAATCTTCTGAGACTTGAGCCCCACCTCACAGCCACCTGTGGGAGACCCCAAGTCAGGTCCGCCCAGCTAAGCTGTTTCAGAATTTCCCACCTTCAGAAACCTGTGCAATTAATGGGTTTTGTTTTTTCAAGTGTTTCATTTTGTAATAATGTGTTATAATATATATATATATAATACATAAAATAATGATCGGATCCTAATTAAAAAGCTGATATTGTCAGAGTATATTTAAAATAAAAAGCAAGATCTACTTCTTTGCTCCCATTAGGATGGTTATTATGTTAAATACAAAATCAAAATAGAAAATACCAAGTGTTGGCAAGGTAGTTGAAAACGGGAACATAGGTACATCATGGTGGAACTCCAAAATGGTGTAACTACTGTGGAAAGCTGATTAGGAGTTCCTGAGAAGTTAGACACAGAGGTACCACATGATCAGCAATCCCACTCCTAGGCACAGACCCTTAACTGAAAGCAGAGACTCAGATGCTTACACACCAATGTCCACAGCAGCATTGTTTAGCCAAAAGGTGGAGATAACCTAACTACTCACTGGCAGATGAATGGATTAACCAACTGTAGTACATACATGAAGCAGAGTATTCTTCAATCTATTATTCAGAATGAAACTCCTGCACATGCTACAACATAGACGAACCTTAAAGGCACTATGCTAAGAGAAAGAAGCCAGACACAAATGGACAGAAATCATACAACTCCATTGATATAAGGCACTCAGACTAGTTGAATTCATAGAGACAAGCGGTAACTTAGAAGTTACTGGGGGCTGGGAATGGAATGATGTTGCCTAATAGCTATGGAGCACCATCTAGGGTGATGAGAAGGTTCCAGAAATACAGAACAGTAATAGTTGCTCAACATCAGTTATGAACTTCGTGTTGCAAGATTTTGCTAGTATAATAGTTACCAAGATAAAGTTCATGCCATGTAAATTTTGCTGCAGTAAAAAAGTAGTGGAAAAAGCAAGCTCCAAAACTAAGGCACCTAAGAGAAACGTATACTACATAAATACAAGCAGGTTTAAAGTAAAAGGAGAGAAGTCTATATGTTATGCTAACTTATAATCAAAAGAAGGGTCCTGTGGTTTCCATGCAATGCATTTTTATCAAGGGTAAGTTCAGTGCATCAAGAGGACACAGCATTCTAAAATTGTGTGAGTGTGTGTGTATGTGTGTGTATGTGTCTGTGTTGCTGGGATTGAATTCAGGGCCTTGTACATATTAGGTAAGTGTTTTACCACAGAGCTACCTCACCAGAACTGCATTCTAAATATGTATGTGCTTAATAAACAAGCTTCAAATAATAATGAAAATTAGCCAGGCAAGGCAGTGCATGCATGTAATCCCAGTACTCAAGAGATGGAAGTAAGAGGATTCAGAGTTCAAGGTCCTATCTCAGCTACATAAGGAGTTTGAGGCCAGCCTTCTTTGAGACTTTGTCTTAAAACAAAACAAAAATCAAGTAATGTAATTTGTCCTATTAACATATTAAAATCAAAATGAAAATGAAGCAAAAAAAAAAAAAATATGGTCATCTCTTTGAAATGGAAGAGAAAACATTTAACCAAGCCCATATTACCCAGGTGTGGTGATACTTACCTATAATCTCAACACTTGGAAGGTGGAGGCAGGAGGATCAGGAGCTCAAGGTCAGCCTTGACTACATATCAAGTTGGAGACCAACATGAGATATAGGCGAACCTATCTCAAAACAAACAAATAAACCAGACAAGCAACAATGAAAACTTTCAGCAAACTGTTAATGGAGGAGAACTTCTCCTTCAGATAAAAAACATCTACAAACCTTACAACTATCAGATACCGAATGCTTTCCTTTCTAGCTCAAGGCAGTGATACCTCCTCCTGCCACTTAAACCCCATATCGTACAGGAAGTTAAAGCCATTGCATAAAGGCAAGGAAAAATAGTAAAGTGCATCCAGCTTTGAAAAGAAGAAATAAGTGTCTTTAGAGCAGGACATAGTGATGCACTCTGTGATCTAGAGCTTGTGATGCAGAGGCAGGAGGACCATGACTTTGATGCCAGCCTGGGCTACATAATGAGATCCTGCCTCCTCAAAGCAACAGCAACAAGCTTTACTTTTTAAAGAAAACATTTTTTAATTTTTTTTTTTTCTTTATGTGTATGAATATATTGCCTGCATGTAGATAGGTGCACCCATGTCAGGTATAATGCCTGGAGAGGTTAGAAAAGAGTGTCAGATCCTCTAGAACTGGAGTTATGGACGGTTGTCAGCTGCTTTGTGGGTACTGGGAATCTAACCTGGGTCCTCTGCAAGAGCAGCCCGTGTTCTTAACAACTGAGTCATCTCTCCACTCCCAAACTTGGCTTTATATAAAGATACCATAACTGTCTCCATAGACATGTGTTTGAATCCACAGAAAAGCTACTAGAGCTGCTAAGGTTAATAGTTGCCACACCCAAGCTAACTATGCGAAAATCAGTTGCATATCTATTTCGGTCTTTTTTTTTTTTTTTTTTTTTTTTTGAACAAATTCCTTTTTTTTTTTTTTTGTTTCCCCCCCCCACTTCTGAATATTACAGCATGATAGGTAAGCACTCTATCACTGAGCTATAGTTCTAGACTGTAATTTACAGATCGATTTTTCTCTCTCTCTCGGTTTTTTTTTTTTTTTTTTTTTTTTTGAGACAAAGTCGCATTATGTAGTTACTGCTTCAGCCTCCAGACTGCTAAGATTACAGGTGTGAACTGGGCATGGTGGTACACTTGGAACTTGGGAGGCAGAGGCTCTCTGCAAATTCAAGGCCAACTTGGTCTGCATAGTGAGTTCTAGGACAGCCAGGACTACATAGTGAGACCCTGACTCAAACAAAACAAAACAGAACAAAACCAGAAGTGAAAAACCACACCCAGCCCCTAAATTGTATATCAAAGTACTTGTAACAAAGAATCTGAAATTAAAATAAAATCAATTTCATTTATCATTGCATCGAAAAATGTTAACTACCGCATGGTGGTGCACACCTTTATTCCCACATACATCTGGCATACATTCACACAGATACAAGCATACACATAAATAAAATAAAAATAAATCTTAAGCCGGGCATGGTGGCGCACACCTATAATCTTAGCACTTGGGAGGCAGATGCAGATGGATCTCTGAGAGTTTGAGGCCAGCCTGATCTATATAGCGAGTTCCAGGCCAGCTGGAGCTACAGGGAGACCCTGTCTCAAAAAAAAAGAAAAAAAATCTTTTTAAAAAAAATTTTTTTAATTTATTATTTTTATTTTAGGTGTATGCGTGTATTCCCTACATGTAGGTAAGTGCACCCGTGTCACGCAATGCCAGCAGAGGACAGAAGAGGCTGTTGGATCCCCTGGAACTAGAGTTACAGACAGTTGTTAGCTGCCATGTGGGTCATGGATTCGAACCCGGGTCTTCTGCAAGAACAACTAGTGTTCTTAACCACTGAGCCATCTCTCCATCCCCTAAGAAAAGAAAAAGAAAAAAAAATCTTAAAAAAATATTATCACAGGATCAATGAACGTATGCATCTCTCACCGTATTTGGGTCTTAATTATCATAAGTAGTAGTTTATGGCTTTCAATGAACAGACGTGTACACTCTTTGTCAGATTTATCCCTTAATAGCTAATTTCCCTATAGCCCCAGCTGCTCTGGCACTCGCTGTGTAGACCAAGCTGGCCTCAAACTCAGAGATCTACCTACCTCTGCCTCCTAAGTGCTTGGATTAAAGGTGTGCGCCACCGTGCCTGGCTTAAGACTTATTTTTATTTTATTTATGTGTATGCATGTATCTGTGTGAATGTGTGCCAGATGTATGTGGGTGCCTGTAGAGGCCAGAAGAGGGTGTTGGACCCCTTGGATCTGGAGATATAGGTGGTTGTAAACTACCTGGCATTGGTGCTGGGAGCTGAACTCAGTCCTCTGGAATAGCAGCATCACTCTTAACTGCTGAGCCATCTCTCTGCTCCAACACTGTTCTTTACATAGTTCAGCCCTCGCTAAATCTCTTCAGATTCAACACATTTGCCAATCAAATCGGTATGAGATTATATATATAAATTTGGCATGCTGATTCTAAAATTTGCATAGGAATGAAAAGGATCTAAAATACCCAAAAACAATTTTGGGAAAAAAGAACAAAGTTAAAGGCCGAGCCCCCAGACTTTGAGACTTCTAAAGCTTCAAAAATCAAAGCTATGTGTGTCAGCCAACTTTCTGTCTTGACAATAAATACCTGAGATAGATACCTTACAAAGAGAGAAAGTTCAGTTTGGCTCAGGTTAGGAGATTTCAGTCCATGGTGAACTGGCTTCTTTGCTCTGGGCCTGTGGTGAGGTGACACATCATAAGAGCACGTGGTAAAGCATAACTACTCAGTTTGCAACTCACAAAAGCAAGAGGCTGAGTTTGCACTATCCTCTTTGAGACATGCCCTCTGGGGCCCAAAGCCCTCTCATTAGGTCTGACCTCTTAAAAGTTCCTCATCTACCAAATAGAACAAGTAATGACCAATTCTTTACCACATGGGCCTTTGGGGAACATTCTAGATGCAAATTATAGTGGTATGGTTATACTCTTGTAATAAACAAATAGGTAAATAAGGCAAAATAGACAAACCTCTACCCAAAACAGTTGACTTCCAAAAAACCATGCAAACCCAATTTAGGGTAAAGCTTTTTTTTAACAAATGATGGTGAAATATTTGGACATTTACATGTAAAACAATGCGTTTTGACCCACAAGTGCACACACAAAAACCTAGTCCTGAGGTGAGCATATGTAGGGGTAGCTTAGTAATCTGGGGTTCCACTTGACTTGAACTATGCACACACCCCTTTCCCAACAATACACTTGGTAACTTGGAACCCCACCTGTATCAGGCTTCATGCACACCCCTCTCCAAACAAAGTAACTGGGTTACTGTGACCTAAAGGTCCTCAGCAACTCTTGGTAACTCCCCTTTTGTAACCAAACACATCTTGAAACATATCCTGAAATGGGCCAACCCAGTCTAAAGTAGTTTCAGGTACATGCACAGTAAGGCAACCTGTGACCTCAGAATGGCTTTTTAAGGAAAATCTTCTATTAAACATCTTATGCCTATATATGACTGAGTATGTATATGATTAAAATCAGATGGATCATGGAAAGGGACATGCACAGTGTAAAAGGCTTACATAATCCAAACCAGTCAACAAAACAAAAAACCACTCATACACTGCCCTACCCACCAACTCCTCCTTTTCCTCCTGGTCCCACAAAAGCCAATCCCAGACAGTGAAACTCCTGAGCTGTGTACTTGTTCAGAGCCCAACGTCCCCTTGCAGAGTATCCACCCTTACCTTTTGCTTTGCTTCTGAATAAAATCCTTGCTGCTTTGTTATTTATGTGTGCCTTTTCAGTTCTTGGAACTAGACACCAAGAAACTGGTAAAGCCTAACATTGTGGTTCATACTGTAATCCCAGTATTTGGGAAGCTGAGGCAGGAAGATAATGAGTTTGAGGTAAGTCTGGGCTACAGAGTGGGACCCTGTTACAAAACAGAGAGAGAGAGAGAGAGAGAGAGAGAGAGAGAGAGAGAGAGAGAATGAACATAAGCCAAAGGTTGGGAGAAAATATTTGCACAACAGATATCAGATAAACATTTGTATCCAGAATATATCCAAAATTCTCAAATTCAAGAGCATGAAAACCAAGAGCTCAGTTACAAAATTAGCAAAAGATGTGAGCAACAAATATACATAGGTGGAATATAAGCACATGAAAAGAAACTCAACATTATTTGCCTTTACAGAATGGAAATTAAAACCACAAGTTACCATGTGGTAGAATAGTTGCAATTAAAAAGATGAATCTTACCAAGTATTGGTGAGAATGCTGAGCAAGAGGAATGCTCATACACTGCTGGTGGGAAATAATGTTTGGGAAAACCATTTAGCAGTTCCTTTAAAACTGATTAAAAAACAATATACCTCAAGACCTGGCAAAATGGTCTGGTGGGTAAAAGCACTTGCCACATACAAGCCTGATGACCTGAGTTCAATTCCCATGGTAGAAGGAGAGAATCAACTCCTGAAATTGTCCACTGACTTCCTCTCTCTCTCTCTCTCTCTCTCTCTCTCTCTCTCTCTCTCTCTCCCTCAAAATACACCTCAAGCCATGTGTGGTGGTACATACCTATATTAGCACTCTGGAGGTTGAGGCAGGAAAATCAAGATCTCAAGGTCATCTTCAGCTAGATGAGTTCAAGACCAACTTGGTCTAAATGAGACTCACTCAAAAAAGCCAAAACAAAACCAAAAAGATGATAAATTATAGTTAATACAGATAGATGATTGATAGATGATAGATAAATAGATCCTGGAATTTGCTCTATAGATCATGGTGGTCTCAATCTCACAGAGGTCTGCCTGTCCCTGATAGATAGATAGATAGATAGATAGATAGATAGATGATAGGTAGATAGATAGACAGAGAGATAAACAGATAGACTGATTCCACTCCCAGATAGCTATCCAGGGGAAATGAAGGCATTTATCTCTGCAATAATTTTTACATGAATGTTCATAGCAGCTTTGTTTGTAATAGATAAAAAGTAGGAACAACTCAGAGGTTTTCAATGGGAGAATAGACAGCAAAACTGTGAGACAGCTGCATAGTGGACTGTACTCTTCCACAATAGAAGGTAATAAAGTGTCTATACAAGCCATAGATAGCATGGATAAATCCTGAAAAAATTGTGCTGAAAAAAATGAAGCCAGGTAAAAACCCATTCATACCATATGAATCCATTTTTTATAGAAAATGTCAACTCTGCTAGGGTAGCAGGAAGCGGATCCATGGAATGCCTGGGCCTAGGGGAGGGGCAGAAGGGAAGGATTATAAAGAAGCTCAAGGAGATGAAGGGATGGTGGATATGTTGGCTATTTTAATTATGATGATGGTTTCACAAATGCATACATATATCAAACCTTATCAGATGTGGACTTTAACATGTGTCCTTTGCTACTTGTTAATGAGTCCTCAAAAAATAAAAACAGGGCTGGGGAGATAGTTCAGTCAAAAAGTATTTGCTATGCAAATATGAGGATCTGCTGGGCGTGGTGGCACCGCCTTTAATCCCAGCACTCGGGAGGGAGAGGCAGGTGGATCTCTGTGAGTTCAAGGCCAGCCTGGTCTACATAGTGAGTTCCAGGACAACTGGGGCTATGGGGAGACCCTGTCTCAAAAAGACCAAAATAAATAAATAAATAAATAAAGCAAATATGAGGATCTGTGTTTGATCCCCAGCACCTACATGAAAAAGCCAGGAACAGGTCAGCAAGATGGAGCAGCAGGTATTTGCCACCAAGCCTGCTCTGCGTTTGGTCTCCTGGACCCATATGATAAAAGGAGAGAACTGGGGACTGGAGAGATGGCCCAGTGGTTGACCTGGGTTCAAATCCCAGGACCCACATGGCAGCTAACAACTGCCTGTAGCTCCAGTTCCAAGGGATACAATGCCCCCTTCTGACCTCTGTAGGCATTGCACGATGGATGCACTCACACACATGCAGGCAATACTCTCATACACATAAAAAAAATAACAAAATATGAAAGGAGAGAACTGATACCCATAAGTTATCCCTCTGATGTCTACACACACACCATGATACATATGCACCCCCCCACAATAAAAAAATAAACATAATTTAAACAATTTTAAATCCAGGCATGATGGCACATGAATGCAATCTCAGTGCTAGGGAGACAAAAACAGGCAGATTCTTGGAATTTGGCCAATGATACACCTTGTCTCAAAAAACAAGGTGGACAACTCCTGAGGTATTATACCTGAGGTTGTCCCCTGGCCTCCACATGCATGCTCATATATGTGCATGCACACCTGCACACAAAGATGTACACACACAATAAAAGACAAAGACACAAAACAGAAAGGCTTAAAAATGTGACATATAAGACTCCAGGCATCCAACACAAGAGACAGACCATTAGAATAGTCACAATGATAGTAAAGAGATGACCCAGGACACCATGGACATGGAGATGGTAGCAGGAAGATAGAGTGCTCTAGGGAGGAGGTCTCAGGACCAAAGGGAAGATGTAGCTGTTTATATTTGAATGTACTAACTAAAATACTAAGGAAATATTGTTCAATAGGAGAGCTTGGTGATGTGATAGAGCCACAGAAAGCTGAGTAAACAATGTGGAGCTATTATTACGTCCAAGGAAAGCAAAAAAAGTTGTACAAGTCAGAAATGTCAGAGTAGTGGGAGAAGTGGCTCTATCCCAGCATACCCACCCAGGCACAAACACAGAAATAAAGATAAGTTACTTAGCCAACCTTGGGATAGATTGCAAAAAATAGAGATAAAAAAGAGATCGGTGTGTAGCTTAGCTGCTAGTGGGAGAGTGTGACTAAAATTCCAACTGCTAAGAATGCACAAGACAAGAATGCAAAACTAACGTATGAAGAAATGAGATGTAAGCACCCAAGATGGAGCTGCGGGCAGTAACAGCACAGGAGGTGCCTCTGGGGACTGGGGTCAGGGTAGGAATACTCGGGCACTGCACATATTGCTATCAAAAGCCAATACTCCATAATTAAAATATTTTTTTTAATTTATTTATTTTTATTTTATGTGCGTGAGTGCTTTCCCTGCATGTATGCAAGTGCACCATGTGTGTGCAGTGCCTGTGAAAGGCAGAAGAGGGCATCCAGTTCCCTAGAACTGGAGTTACAGAAGGTTGTTAGCTGGCATGTGGGACCCAAACCCAGGTCCTCTGCAAGAGCAGTCAGTGCTCTTAACTGCTGAGCCATCTCTCCAGCCCCTACTCTCTGACTTCTTAAACTACGTGTAAATATCCCTTGGGCAAGGTTTAAACCTAAGAAAAATGTAAGAGAAGAATCCTGAAGAAACGTCAATAATGAAAACAGTGCTCTGGTCTCTTATTTTCTTCTAATGTGTCTAGTTTTTCCAAGGCTATTTATCACTTTCTTTAAAAAATAAAATAAAACAAATAGATCAACAAATGCATGAATAAAACCCATTCTGGTTACAATTCTCAGGAAGGTGGAGGATAAGACAAATGAAGACGGAAAGCACCAGAGCCCAGAGCAGCTGGCAAGGTTCCCAGTCTCCAGAGCCTAGGATCTGCCTCCCCTGGGAAGTCACGATGGCCGCCATCCAGGACAGAAGCTCGGCTTCTTGAGAGCCTAGGGCATGCTGACTATTGTAAGGGAAGCCTCTAACACAAGCTCCCACACATACCACTACAATGATGATACCACCACAGGCACACACTAATACATTCCTATACACACACATACACACATACAAACTCATATGTATACTCACATACCTATACATACTCAGATACATGCACACACATACTCGCATATTCACATATACACAGGTACATACATACACACATGTTCACATACACACACCCACACATTTATACATACACACTCCCATACCATATTTGCTCTCTCTTGCCCTCTCTCTCTCTCTCTCTCTCTCTCTCTCTCTCTCTCTCACACACACACACACACACACACACACACATATATTTTCCAGGTGAATAAGAGAGCCCTACCTCTAGACTATCTTTATATTTATGACTTATTCTCTGATAGTATCCAAACTGGGAAGGGTGGTATACATATGTTGCCCCGGCTACTCAGGAGTGAGGCAGGAGGATCACTTGAATCCAGTTCAAAACCAGCCTGGGCAGCAGAGCAGAACTCTATCTCAAAACAAACCCACCCTTGTCCATTTGGTCATTTGATCTCCTTTAGGAGGAAAGTAAGAAGTAAAAGGGGGGCAAGTGATTGAGAAGTGAAATGAGGCAGTTGAGTGCTATCCTGGAGAGAACATTCTAGAAGGTTAGGGGGGCAAGACACTAAATCCTCCCACTTCCCTGCCTCCCTTTTTCTTTCCATCCTTCCTTTAACTACTTTTGTGCTGCACCCCAACACAACACTAATCTCTGGTCTGGGCATCATGGAACTTGCACCCTAGTGGCACACCCATAAAGTAAAATAAACAAACCAATGAACAGATAGTCTGAGAAATGTGTTAGGGCTGGGAAGCCACACAATAACAGGCAAGCTTGGGTTTGAACTTTGGGTTTGAAAGGATCTGGAAGCAGAGCGTTTTGGGAACAGTGGCAAGTACAGGCAAAGACCAGGAGGTAAAGATGAGAAGTTACACACATCCTTGCTGGGCATGTGCCTACTGCTTTAGTCTTCTGCCCAGTCCATCATGGGGTGCCCTGGGAAGCTGATTCTAAAGTCAAGATAAAGATGCAGGTAGATTACCAGGAAATGCTCTTGTAAGGAGTGAAGGCAGAACTGGGTGGAAAGATGAGTTGAACTCTGCTGGAGTTCCAAAAGGACCCTAACTGTGGCACAGCAGACCCCACAGAGTTGAGAATTCATCCAGCTCTGGATCCAGTACCCTCATGGATTAAGGCCTGGGCCTCATACTTTGCGTGTTCTACTTTCAGACTGAGAGATGGCAGTATCTTTACAGGGTGCCAGATTTCCTAGCTGTCACAATTGGCTTTGATGATCAATCACTTCCACTGTCTTTCTCCATCACATCAATACTTCTCATCCCTAGACATCCTACCACTTTGTTATCCCCTCACATCAACACCTGAGCTATTGCACTCTACAGGTAGATTCCATCCACATCCACCCAGGGGCTTTTAGCAGAGTACACTGGAGCAGTCAGTGCTCCACTGGACACAGGTGAGGGGATGCTCATGGTCAGCTGTCTGGTAAGCTCTAACTATATGGGATTGGGTCTTTCTCAGAGTCTGCTTCTTCAAATCATGCTGACACCAATAGCTCTGTGTGCAGTTTGCTGGGGAACAGCCTCTGGCTCTACTTAGTGAAGGGAATGAACTTGGCCTCAAGGAGATGAACTCTGCCTTTACAACATGAGTCTCTGCCAATCTCATGCAATGTATTAGTTACCTTTCTCATTGCTGTGGCAAAATATCTGAAAAAAAACAACTGGGAAGAAGGAAGGAAGGAAGGAAGGAAGGAAGGAAGGAAGGAAGGAAGGAAGGGAGGGAGGGAGGGAGGGAGGGAGGGAGGGATGAGTATATGCTACATAGTGAGTGACAGTCCAACTGGGACTACATAGCGGGGGGGGGGGAGGGAGAGAGAGGGGGAGGGAGGGAAGGACAGTTTATTTTAGCTCACAGCTTGAGGGTATATACTCTATCATGCCAGAAGTCCCGGCAGCAGGAGTGTGAGGCAGCTGGTCACATTGCTTCCATAGTCAGGAAGCAAAAATCAATGAATGTTGATGTTCCTTTGCTTTCTCCTTCTCATTCAGTCCAGGAACCCAGCCCATGGAATGGTGCTGCTCACACTCAAGGTGGGTCTTTCCATCTTAGTTAACCCACTCTAGAAACTCCCTCAAAGCAGTCACAGGGATTTGTTTCCATGGTGATTCTAAATCCTATCAAATTGATAATCAAGATAGCCATCACACTGTGGAGCTGGGAGCTGCAGTGAACCTTCTGAGTTGTCCCAAACTGGAACATGGAGGCTGGGCTCTTGTACCCCACATCAGCCAATCATAGAGCTTGTCTGCCTTGTGGGCAGGGCCTTAACCTGTGCAACACCTGCCTCCAGTCAAGAACAGTGTTCCAGGGAGGAGTCCTGCTGTGAGCATCAGCTCAGGCCCACCTGTCTGCTGCCAGCACTGCTGAAAACTGAAGCAACGAGATATTTTTGGTCTTCTGGGAGTTCTGGGGAGGGTATGAGGACAGCCATGGCAGCTCCCACTTCCACACTTTTAGCAAAGAACAATTAGCTTCTTTTCCTGGGGCATGTGTGGAATCAGCATCTGGATGCCTCAAGCCAGAGGCCCATTACAAGTAGCAAAAGAATTTGGGCAGGATGCGTTTAATCTTGAGTTAATGGTACAATGCTCTGCCAAGATAAACTTCTCAGCCTCAACATATTTTATTTTGAAAAACTGTTATTGTCAGGTACAGGGGAAGTTCCTCCTCCTTTAGGCTGATCTGCCAGATGACAGTCACTGAAGGGGACCACTGGCCTGTGTTACCCCTTTCATCTGAGAAAGCCTCTCCCTCACAGACTCATCTCCCCAAAGCTGGCCGAGGTTCCTGTGTAATTCTAGCCTCTGACAGCTGCAGCAAAAGAAAAATGTGACTTGCAAACAGACGTTTTTTGGATTCCGTGTTGCTAAACACCAGATATACTGCATTTTGCTGTGCCCCTCCTCCCTGCACTCCCCCTGCTGGGATAGAATACAAATGGGGAATTCGAGGGAGCACTCTGAGCCTGGTTTAGGATGTTTGTGCTCTTATCCAGTAGTCAGTGTGATGGTTGCTGTTAATAATAACCACTTTGCCGATTTAGAAGGACTGTGGAAGGTGGAGGGATGGCAAATTATGCCAATTTTCTAGAACAGGAAATGAAGGTTCAACTTGATTAAATAACCTGATTGAGTCAGCGGGAGAACCGAGCTTAACTTTAAAGTTCAAGGGCTTTCCATCTATTGTGGAGTCTAACGAAGCGAAGGAATTCAGTAAGTGCATGTTAAAGGAATGAAGGAGCCGTTTAGGGTAAACAGCTAGGGAAGCAGTGGGGGCGAGGTGCTGCCAGCTGCCACGGAGCGATAGTCTGAGGGTGACCTCCCACATCTACTTCTTGGAAAGGTCCTACACCCGAGGAGGAAACTGGGGCGAGCTGCCACCTGCAGTCCAGATCTAGGTGGAATATCTCTGGGTGGGACTGGAAAGAGGCTGCTCTTGGTCTTGGGATTTCTGGTCCCTGTTCCATGTAGTAGTTGGTGTCTGGTGTGTTGAACCTCCACACAGATACAGGGGAGCTCGTCAGTCCCTTGTACAAGGCTTTCCTTAGAGCCAGGATAGGACAAGATAGGTGATAGAAGGACCTAGAGACTCTCAGAGCACATAGTGAGGCCTGAGGATGTAGCTCAGTTCGTTGAGTGCTTGCCTACCATGTACAAAGTCCTGGGTTGCAGCCCAGCATCCCATGAAACCAGGAATGGCAGCTTGTGGCTGTAATCAAAGCACTTGGAAGGCAAAGGCAGGAAGATGCAAAGCTCAAGGTCATCCTTAGTGATGCAAAGAGTTTAGAACACCCTGGGGTCCATGAGACCCTTTCTCAAAACAACAATAACAACATTCATATAATGAAGTGTGGGGATGGACTAGCATTCTGTTTGTGTTAGGTATAGTTCAATGTCAAGTTCAAAGCAAATAGTCACTTAAGTCTACAAAACTTTTTCAGAGACATTTCCACTCAGTCACTCATCCCATTTCTGACTAAAGAAAATGAGATATAGAAAAGCTACTCAACTCACCACAACTACCTGAAGCATCACACTCCAGGGCTCCTCTCAGATCTGTTGTTCTTCTTGCCCTAGACCTGCCCATAGTGTCTGAGGCAGAAATCTAGAAAAGGTGCTACATTGTACAGTCAGGTTTTGGGAAAAACTGTGTTTGAATCTCTGTCTTTCACTGGGTAAACTTGGCTCTACTTTACTTTTTCCAGTCCCAGATTTCTCATCTGTAAGATGGGACCAATCATTATTGCCTCTGAAATTGTTCTAGGAATAAGGGATAAAACAGTTATGAGGGAGTTGGCCTTATTTGTTTATTTGAAATAAATCTTACACCTGGCTTTCTGTCTCAAAGATGTGCAATTATTTCTAAATAGAACTTTGATTAGTTTCAGACATTTATTTTTAGCTGCCTAATTTTAAAGACAACTTGAGACAGTTGATTGAACGAAAACTCAAAGAAAGACATTTGTCCCTCTTTTAAAGATAATTTTACCCGGGTGTGGTGGTGCATGCCTTTAATCCCAGCACTCAGGAGGCAGAGGCAGGTGGATTTCTGTGAGTTCGAGGCCAGCCTGGTCTACATAGAGAGTTCCAGGTCAGCTGGGGCTACAGGGAAACCCTGCCTCAAAAACACTAAAATAAATTAATTAATAATTAATTTTAAAAAGATAATGTATCTTCTGTGAATGTGTATGTGAGTGTCTGCAATGCAGACTGTGTGCATGCCTGGTGCCTGTGGCTGCCAGAAGAGGATGCTAAATTCCCTGAAACTGGAATGATAGATGACTGAGCTACCATGTGGGTGCTGGGAAGTGAACCCAGGTCCTTTTCTGAGCTACCATGTGGGTGCTGGGAAGTGAACCCAGGTCCTTTTCGAGAGCAGCCAGTGCTCTTTACTGCTTGAGCCATCTCTCAAGTCCCCATTTGTCCCTTTTAATCCTTGTTCTTAAAGAGTTGGTACAGGCAAGTGTGTCACCACCGAGAAGTGGGACATGAAAGAAGGGCAGGTGTCTGCTAAGCAGGTGCTGTACCAGGCCCAGCAGGAGCAAGACAGACAATTGCCTGGCCTCCTGGAGCTCCCAGTCAAGGATGACACCCAGACTGTGGGCAACTCCATGTGAGCTTTCAAGACATTTAGCCCAGGCCATGTTGCCTACTCAGTCTTTCTGTGGTAGATCTACTTCTCCATGCCCACTTGACCCCATGTGTGGTCTGCGCCCTGTTTTTACTTATCCAGTTTCTGCACTAATCGCTTCTGATGGATCTCCTGTTCTCTCGTCCTCCTCCAACTGTTTCTCATACCAGAGGCTCTACACTGCTGTAGGAAAGAATGTCTCCAGAGTTCTCAACTTAGTTCTCAGCTTCAGTCTCCCACTGGCTTCCTGGCACTGGAAGCACAGCTCCAGCTCCGTGAGACCCTCGCTGCCTTCTGTCTAGATGTTTCCTCATTTTCTGCCTTCTCTTCCCCTCTCATGGAGTATCTCTCTTGCTTTCTCCATCTTCTGTCTCAGATTGACTGGCATTTCAGTCATCCATTTTTCCCTTTGTTCTTAGAAGTGTGCTATTCTATTGAGTTCTGATGGGAAGACAGTCAAGATGAAATATCCATAGAAACACACAACATGTGGGATTGTAGTTACTGAGGCAGCTCTGGGTGACAACAGGGCAGGCAAAGACCTGGAAAACTATGAGGCTCAGCTTTAGTTCTGAAGACTAGAAACATGCACCCCAGGAGCTGATCCCCAAAGAAGGAAGGAACCGGCCATGCCAAGGTAGGTAGAGGTAAAGAGCCCAGACATTCGAGGGTAGGAAAAACAGGTGCAAAAACTGTGATGGATATAAATTTGGAGTAAGTGCAGGGAATAGTAGAAATTTCAGAATGGCCAGGACAGAGGCCAGGGGAGGAAGAACCCAGACAGGAGATGAAACCGTAGAAGAAGCCAGAAACACTTAAGTAGATTTGTCCTGGTACCCTCTGACCTCCGAAGGATCTAGATTTCTCTTGACTGGACTATTTAGACCATTTTTGATCATCATTATCCATGTCCCCCACCACACCAAAAAGTCTGTGTCGTGGTCACAATTTAATTTCTCTGGGTTCTCAGTAAATATTTATGAGTGAGTGAATGAGTCACAGGATCAACAGTGGAGTAGGGGAGTAAGACGTCATTGGCCTACATGCAAAGTGGCTCATGACAAGGAAGTCAGTCAGCCTTTTCTCACTCTAACAAATACTTTCGAGAAATGAGCTTGCAAAGGAGAAGGTTTATGCTGGCATGTAGTTTTAGAGACTTGGGTCTGTGATTGACTGGCTCTGCTTCTCTGGGATACCTCATGGTGGGAACATGTGGAAGAGCAAAACTGCTTACCTGGCGCACGCACACATGCATGAGAGAGAGAGAGAGAGAGAGAGAGAGAGAGAGAAGAGAGGGGAGAGAGGGAGAGAGAGGAGAGAGGAGAGAGGGGGAGAGGGAGAGAGAGAGAGAGAGAGAGAGAGAGAGAGAGAGAGAGAGAGAGAGAGAGAGAGAGAGAGAGAGAGAGAGAGAGAGAGAGAGAGAGAGAGAGAGAGAGAGAGAGAGAGAGAGAGAGAGAGAGAGAGAGAGAGAGAGAGAGAGAGAGAGAGAGAGAGAGAGGAGAGAGAATCCCACAGTCCCCTCTGAGATTAGACCACCAATAACCCAAAGACCTCCCACAACGACCCACCTATTAAAAGTTTCCATAAACTCCAAGATGTCTTTGGGGGACATTTATCTGAGCCACAATAGCAAGCAGGAGGGGGTGCAGACGGTATGTAGGGAGAGGCAGAGATCAAGGAGGAGAGATGACGCTAGATGTGGGGTAGAGGGATGGTGGGGGAATGAGAATTCCCCCTGGAAAGAGAGCAGCTGGAGGACATGGTATGAAGCTGGGTGTTGGTGGGCTGTGGGTGGGGGTGGGTGGATGAGGAATTTCTGGTGCAGGGTATCCTTACGTGTGGGAGGATTATTTGGAAAGCAGTGAGTAGACCCAGAGGTATTCCTTGGAACAACATAGGAAGAGCAGAGAGCTGGGAGAGTCCGGGATGAGAGTCTTGGGCTGTCAGTGAGTGGTGGCCTTCCTTGTCTGTCTTTGTGTTTCTGCAAATGATGATATGCAAAGAACTGTGAGCAGCTGAACAGAGGGAGAGGTTGGGGGACACTAGAGCTGCAAGAAGCCTGGCTGAGTCTGTGCTTGATCCTTTGTTACAGGCCACCTGTCAGGACCTATGGGCATACAGTGGACCATGAGGGTGCATCAAGCATGTCTGCAGAGGCAGCCTGGCTCTAAGATGGAAGTGTAATAGTTTTAGTCTGAGAGGGACCATCTCACTCATCTTCCCGCCCAAGTCAGAATTCCTTCTGGATTAGTTTCCAAGGACTGGCATAAACAACCACCACAAAGTAGATGGTGTAAGCAAGAACAATTTATTCTCACACGGTTCTGGAGGCCAGAAGTCAAATCAAGGTGTTGGCTTCTCTAAAACCCATGGCAGAATCCATCCTTGCCTCTTCCTATTTTCTGGCAGGTTTCTGGCAATTGTTAGGATTCTTCAACTTGTAGCTGCAAAGCACCAATCTCTGCTTCTGCCTCTGTCCTCACATGGCAGTGTCCCCGTGCTCTCTCATGATGTCCTCATGTCTCTGTCCTCACATGGCGATGTCCCTGTGTCTCTGTCCTCACATGGTATTGTCTCTGTGCCTCTGTCCTCACATGACACTGTCCCCATGACTCTGTCCTCACATGACATTGTCCCCGTGTCTCTCTCCTTACATGGTATGGTCCCCATGTCTCTGTCTTCATGTCCTCTCAGAAGGCTATCAGTCCTGTTTGATTGGGTTAGGAGCCCTTCTTACTCCCATATGACCTCACAACTAATGACATTTGCAATGGTTCTGTTTCCAAGTTCCACATTCTGCACTACTGAGGAAGAGGACTTCAACCTATCTTTTGTGAAGAGAGCACTCTCAGCCTATATTCTTCCACACCATCCCTAGCAAGGGACCTCATAGCCTCTGAGGGCCCATGTAGCCTCCAGCAAAGCTGCTCTATTGTTGGATCTTTCCTTCTCTCTGAATCTCTCTCCCTTCCTCCCTCTCTCCTACAAATATTTATCAAGGGATTAATGTATTCCAGGAACAGTGCCAAGTTCTGGGTGCCCAATAGTAAACAAAACAGAGGAGGGAAAGATTTTTATGACATCATACTCTCCCACAGGTCCTCTGAGGTCAACTGAGTACCCCAGCTGCATCTTGAACATCTGCCTTTTACATGTATGAAGACGTGGCAGGCTCCCTAAGGCCTCTGTGGGTCAACACCTATGGTTTCATTACATAGTCCCCAAATGTATAGTCACCATGCATTTCATGGATCAAGTCAAGATACTTTGAAGAATGAAAATGGGTACAATTAATAATAACACTGAGACCCAGGTAGATATAGAGTGTCCAGGGCCAGTGAAGTATATGGCTCACTCATGGGGCATGGGTCCACGTCCTTCCCTACTCCTAGCTGCTCTTTCTGGATGCTTAGTAGTCTGTCTCCTTTTAGTCACTGCTCCCAGAGCTAACTGCCATCTGCTCTGCTGTAGAGGAGACCAAACAGCCAAGAAGAACATTTGAAAGCAATGTGTTCAAACCACAGTAGGTAGAGACAAGAGGGGAGTAAAGGAAGAAATGCTGGACTCTTCCTATGAAGTTGAAGGTAGCATCCCAGAGGAGTAGGAATATAGATGTGACTTCCAACATGAGAGGTTTCCCCATGCAGGACAACTAGGGGAGAGGCATCTTGCGGGGCTCCCTGTACACTGCTATAACTCACGTTCTCTTCCCGGAGGCTCTTGAGCTCCCATTGGTTACTAACCCCTTGCCAAGAGAACTCTAAAGTATTACTGGAATGACTTACTTGTCCTGGATACTGTAGTACTGTCCTCCTTCTGATCTGGTTTGTTCAACAGAAGGATAACCAAAATACAGCCTGAATTTGGCAAATGAAGCTTTAAGCAACATGATCCAGGGCTCCCATAGCACTCTAGGCTCCAGAAAGAGAGAGTCATTAATAAGTTTCTCTCAGGACAGGCTTCTGTGGGGAAGGGGGGACTGTGCTATTGTCCCTGGGGAGGCAAGTATCATACTCTAGTCCAGCATGATAGATCATACCTATAACTTTGTACTGGGGAGGCTGAGCCAGGAGGATTCGAGTTTAAAGCCAATCTGGACTACATAGTGAGTTTGAGGCCAGACTGAATTACATGAGACTCTGTCTGAAATGAAACAAAATAAAATACCCAAAGACCACTTGGTCACTGACCTCAAAGAGACTGGCCTACTGAGCAAGACACATCATATGTATGCAATTCAATTTAAGTCAGACAAAATACTAAGGTTCATTACATATGCTGTGTTTTGAATGAGCCCACCGAAACGTATATTGAAATTTAATTGCCATTGTGAGGTATTAAGAGGGTGGAGGACCAGCAAATGGTTCAGCAGATAAAGGTACTCACTGCCGAGCCTGGCCACCTGAGTTCAATTCCTAGAATCCACATGGTAAAAGGAGAGAACAGACTCCTGCAAGTTGTCCTCTGATGTCTATACCCATGCTGTAGCATGCAAATATACACAGTGATTAATCAATTAATTAATGACAAGATGGTGGAAACCATTCTTCTATGGTACTTGAAAATGAGACCCTGGTGAAATGATTGGGGTCAAATGAGGTCATGAGGGTGCAGCCTGAGTTCAATGGCCTTGTGGTTTTCTAAGAAGTCAGAAGGAGAGATCCATGCTAGGATGCTCAGTCCCTCTTACCACATGATGGCTTGAACCACCTTGGGACTCTGTAGATGACTGCTCCAGTAAAGAGAACCTCACCCATGCTGACCTTGATCTCAAACTTCCTATCCTTCAGAACTATAAACTGAATAAATCTTTCTTCCCCTTTTAAAAATATTGTATTTTTATTCTTTGAGAATTTCAATGAATATATTGTATACATTATATTTTTATCATACCCAGCCCCACTCTTCCAAGATCCCTTCCAACACCCCCCTTCCAACTTCATGTTCTTTTCTTTTTTTAAATAATTGTCCAACTAATGCTGTCCACATATGCATGGGTGTGCAGCCATCCACAGGAGCATGGGCAACCTGTCAGTGGCTATGTCCCCAAAGAAAAATGATTCTCCATCTCCATCAGCCATCAACTGCCGAAAACTCCTCAACTAAGGGTGGGGCCTCATGGGCCCCTCCCCATCCATGCTGGAATTTTGACTGGCTCCATCTTATGCAGATTTTGTGCAGGTAACCCCAGCAGCCGCTGTGAGTTCATGAGTACAATGGTCATGTCATATTCAGTACACAATATTTCATAGCACTCCTCCCTATCCTCTGACTCTTACAGTCTTTCTGCCCCCTCTCCTGCAGTGCTCCCTAAGCCTTGGGGGCAGGAGGGTAATATATATGTCCCATTTAGAGCTGAACACTCACTCGTTCTCAGCACTTTCATAGTTGTGAGTCTGCATTCATTCACAATCGCCTATTCAGCACTTTGACCAGTGGGTGCAGAAATACATAACTGCCCCTGGAGCTCCATCATCACAGCTGTTGAGGATCTGCTGCCATGTTTGATTGAGATGGTCCCACTCTCTGAGTTTTGAGGTTGTTGTTCAGAACATTTGAACAGTACTGTAGTGGGTCACTTTGGCATTGTCATCATCCTGGATTCTGCACCACTGGTGTGCAGTGTGTCTCCATACTTGCAGACCTTCAGAACTAGCATGAAGTGCTGGGCTCAGAGAAGAAAACCACAGGTGATTGTGGGAAAGAACTAGCTGTGGAGTGCAAAAGCTAGGCCATCAGTGAGCTTGCTCAGTGAGACCCTGGCATTTTTGTTCTTGTGGGTTCCCTCCACAGAAACTCAGCGTAATAGCACAAACCTGTGATGGTAACTAGCGCTTGAGAGGCTGAGGCAAGAAGATCAAGGGTTCAAGACCAGCCTGGGATACACAGTGAGCTTCAGACCAGCCTAGATTACATAGTGACACCCTATCTTAAAAACCCAAGAATTATGGCTGTATTTCAGCAGTAGAGCATTAGTCTAGCATGAGCAATGCCCTCTGTTCAGTCTCGAGCACCACTAACTAAACAAAGAAAGAAAGAAACAAATAAATAGAACACTTTCAGGTGTCCTTCAAGACTATCTATTCATTCTTATTAGATTCTGATTTTTGTTTGTTTGTTTGTTTGTTTTTCTGACTTTAAAAGGCATTTTAAGTGTTAGTTCCTGGGCACTGTGCTTGCTTCGCCTGACTGGGAGCTGCCACCACCCTCAGTGTAGGAGACAACTAGTAAGGAAAAGTGTTCCCCAGGTCCCTCACTAAACAAAACTGGCCTGAACATGTCCCCAGGGGATTCTACTATGTTGAACTTTGAGCCTTTCATCTTGGGAAGGGACAGAGGATGAGAGAAGGGCTTGTAGTAGGGGACATAAGACATTGGGAACTATCTCTTTATTAGCTTGTATAGAAGAATTTCAACATAAATTATCTCCAATTTGTGGTTGGATTTGTGACTTTTTAACTCAATGATGGTGCAAAAATAATATTCATCCAGTAGAACCTGTACTTTGAAGTTTGAATTTGGATGTTTACCCAGGCTTTGATACCTGATGTGTGAAATCCTGGGTGGAGGCAGCAAGCCTGACCCAGTGATGAGGAGAAGATGTATCAATGAATGCTCTGCAGTGTGCTAGGTGTGTCAGATGCTTCAGGGGCGTTTCCCACCTAAGGTATTTTCAGCTTATGACAGGTGCATTGGAACCTAACTGCCTGGTAAACACGGAGCATCTGTATTTGAACATAGAAGTTTGTATGGAAATAACAAAATATGGACACTGACTGCAAAGAAGCAACATGAAGGGAAAGGAGGTGATCTGAGAAACACTGAAAGAGAACTCACTGGAAGAGTGAGCCTGAAGGGAAAGGTAGGAGTTTAGTTTGGGGTCCTCTGAATGGAAGGGTCTCTAGGATTTCCAGGAAGCAATGTCTGTGAGCGCTGAATAGAACACATACAATTTGACAGAATAAGAGGAGAGGGAAACCAAGACCTAGAAGGCATCCACAGACAGTAAGGTCTGGATAAAGCCTGTCCTGATTTAGGGTTGTCAATCCCTGGGCAGAATGAGAGACTCAGTGCCTGAAAACTTCAACCTTGAGCTGAGCTTGGGAGATGCCTGGGAGGACCCCACGCAGACTGACTGTAAGGAAAAGCACAGAGCATCCTTTGTCTGATACGATCTACATAGACTACTGGAGGCATGTTTCAGCTCCAAGGGCCCAAGGTGTGTGGGGCATGTCGGAAGTCAGCACAAGGGGCCGGCAACAGCTTGTCTTGTACCTTGAAGATCTGGGAGGTTAAAAACAGAAACTGCATTTTTTCAAAGCCTGAAGCAAGACTTATTTTTGCTCTACATCTATTTCTCTAAGTCTATAAAAAAAAAAACAAAAAAAAAAAAACTCTGTTGATAGGTATTATATAATCACATTGTTTGAATATTTGAGATGGTGATCACACCACCATTCCATGTTAATTGCTACTTCTGTGAACATGTCAGATGTTCTCAGGCAAAATTAATTAGAACCCAACAATTGATTGATGGCCTTTAAAATCCAAACCTTCAGAAAGTAACCAGTTTTAATCCAAATGCAGAATGAATTTAGATAAAAGAATTTATCGAATCAAGGATGAACTCCCCCAAGGCCACATATTAATCTTGTCAATAATAAATAAAAATGCAAAACCTACCAGCGGAAATCAATTTAAAATAACTGAGTCCAACCTCCAGAGAGAGATAGAACTCTTTTCTCAGAGATCAGATGTTCCATTCATCTCCTCTTAGATCCTGTGGTTGACAGAGGTCTCAGTATCTGTCAAGGCATCCCTACCCATTACTGGTTTTGTTCTAATCATTACCAAATTCTGTTTTTGAATACGTTCCTGTCCTTTCCTTCTGCCACTTATAAATTTATGAAGCAAAATTCTGTTTCTGATCTGGAAATTCTTTTGAGAATTGAATCCTTGTGGTTCAAAAAAATAACACATTCATCAGAAAACCATACTATTCCTCAGTCAGTGTGTTAGGGGATGACACTCTTGGAGGCATGTAGCTCCCACCATTAATATCGACTTCATAGGATCTAGAATCACCTAGGAGACTATGAACCAAAATATTCTCTCTTCAAGTTGTTTTTGTCAGGTATTTTGTCATAGCAACAAGGAAAATAACTAATACAATAGCCAACTTTGCACTGTGGTGTTTTGAGTCTACAAATGGTTCCAACAAGAATTCCAATTGCTGTAGCCACATCGAGATCTAATTTGCATAAAACAAGGCACGTGGCAAGATTTTTTGGAGACCTTCTTTGTTTGGGTGAATGAGCATCCACCAAAGACCACCAAGAGGATTTATATACAATATTAAATATCTTTTTTTTAAATCAGATAATGTGTGGGAGACTGAGGCAGGAAGGTTCTCTCTGCAAGTTAAAAGCTGATATGGACTATATAGTAAATTCCAGGTGAACAAGGTGAAAACTGCCTCAAAACAAAATCAGATTGCATGTACAATGTGCGTTGATAAAGAAATAATTGTTGGGGCTGGAGAGATGGCTCAGCAGTTAAGAGCACTGGCTGTTCTTGCAGAAAACCCTGGTTCAAATCCCAGCATCCACATGGTAGCTAACAACCATCCATAACTCCAGTTCCAGGGGATCTGATGCCCTCCTCTGTCTTCTGTGGGCATTGTACAACATGGATACATTTTCATACATGCAGACAATACATTCATACACATAAAAACAAATAAACAAATTTTTAAAAAATAAATAATTGCTAATTAAGTGTTTTTATAAACAAGTGTACACTTTGGAGTCAGATTGTCCAGAGTTTGAATTCTACTTGTGCTGTTTACTAACCTTGTGATCTTAGGCTTCAGTGTTCTCTGATGAAAAATGAGTATGAAAATAACTAACCCTGCATGTTTGGCATAAAGATTAAGTGAGAAAATGCCCATATTTAGCCTGGGATGTAGTAGATGCCCCAGAAATGGAGTGATTAGGATGCAGATTTAATTTTGAACATAAGAGAGGATGTTCAGTAAACTTATTTAGAAAGTTAAATATTAAGAACAGACATAGAACAGGGCTGGTGAGCTGGATAGGTAGGTAGAGACACTGGCTGCTCAGCCTGATGACCTGAGTTCCATCCCTGGGACCCACATGGTGGAAAAAGGAACAACAGACCCCCAAAAGTTGTCCTCTGACCTCCACGTGTGTGCCATTATGGCATACATATACACTCAAAATAAATGAGTAAAAAAATTGGTTAAAAATAGGCATAAACAAATACAATCAAAATATATTCCAAGGCATATATTTTAAGTTTCTGTTGATGTTTACAATTTTTTTTAGGGGACAGTGGTTTACTTGAAACAGGGTCTCCTGCTAGCCCTAGCTGGCCTGGAATTTACTATGTAGACCAGACTGGCCTCTATCTGACAGAGTTCTGCTTGCCTCTGCTTCCCTAGATCTGGGATTAAAGGTGTGCCCACCACACCCAGCTGATGTTTCCAGTTTTTGTTCACTTGAAAGCTAATTCTTAGCTGGGAAAGTGGCTCAGTTGCAGAGTGATTGTCTAGCTGTGCATAGCCTTGGATTCCATCCTCAGTACTGAATAAACTATGTGATGATGCATGCCTATAATCCCAGATTTAGAAGATGGAGACAGGAGGATCAGAAATTCAAGGCTATCCTTGTCTATACAGCAAGTTTGAGGCTAGCCTGGGCTACATGAGACTATCTGAAAAGAAAATGAATAATCAGTGCTAAAAGTTAAAGTAAATTTTAAATAAATAGGAAAGCAATGAAAATCCCCTTGCCATCCAATCTTCAATCCTAGTCCTCAACAGTTCTGCCCAACAATCTGGTGTGTCCCCTTCCAGCTGTGAATAGACCAGTAGCTGAGATGCTTTCCCTTAAAACAAAGAGCTGAAGGGACTGGGAATGTAGCTCAGGGAATGGGTGCTGGCCTAGCACATGCAGGACCAGCAAAGGAAGAGGGAAACAATAAGAAAGAAAACTCTTGTAATGTACATTACTCTGCCACTTCCATGTAACTTTGTGTGATGGGTGCGCGCTCCATCCTAGCCCTCCTGGATCAGCACCCTAGCCCTCCTGGATCACGTATCATTTGGACAGGTCTCTACATTTCTTTCTTTCTTTCTTTCTTTCTTTCTTTCTTTCTTTCTTTTTCTACATTTCTTTCTTTCTTTCTTTCTTTCTTTCTTTCTTTCTTTCTTTCTTTCTTTCTTTCTTTCTTTCTTTCTTTCTTTCTTTCTTTCTTTTTTAAGGTAGAGTTTCAATATATAGTCTAGTCTTACCTGGAACTCAAGACCCTCCTGTCAGATCCTCCCAAGAGCCGGAATTATAAACCTTCACCACCACGCCCATCTTTTCTTAAGGTTTATTTTTATTATTTTTAATTATTTATATGTGTGTCTGTATGTGTGTGTGCAGGTGCCTGCAAAGGTCAGAGGCATTGGAGGCCCTGGAGTTAGAGTTACAGGCAGTTGTGAGGTATCTGATATGGGTGATGGGAACTGAACTGGGGTCCTCTGAAGAACAGTATCTGCTCTTAATCACTCGAGCCGTCTCTCTCGCCCCTAAATTTCTTTTTTACACTTATGTATTTATTTAGGAGGCATATGTGGGGCTCTGGGAATTGAACTCAGATCCTCAGACTTAGTGCAGATAACTTTACCCACTGAGCTATCGTGCTGGGCCCATGGACAGGTTTTAAAAGGGTAGTAAAGTTTATTTGCTTTTTTTTTTTTTAGAAACAGTTTCTTGTTATGATGTCCAGGTTAAGCCCAAATTCAGATATTCCTGCCCTAGCACCACTTGTCTTAAAAAGGTTGTTAAAGAAGTAAAGCCAATGAAATTTGATGTTTTCCTTTAGTCCACAATTTTAAGCAGTTGCATGAAAACTGGAAAATTCAGGCTAACATCTGACTTTTTCTTCTCTCAGATATGGCAGAGATCAGACAGCAAGTGGGAAAGTAATTCAGATAAAACAAGGGATCGGGAATGAGCAAGGGCGGTTGTATGACTGACACACTACAGTTCCACATGGCTTTGTCATTTATCTCACAGTGGGCACTGGTACAGTCCGGCATGCAGTGAGGGGCCCATTATCAGCATTTAAACAGAGGAAAGTGAGGGTCAAAGAGCCTTATCTGCTGCTTTGCTTCTGGGAGTGAGGTGGAGGAGAGGCTGCAACTGACAGTCTATGGCTCAGTCTGTGATTCCGTAGACCAATTGTTTTTATGTCTTTCAGGGCAGGGGAAGATAGAAAAAAAAAAAAAAAAAAAAAAACAATAACGACAACAACCAAAAAACCACTCACCTCATTGCCAGGAAGTAAAAGAGGAAGAAGAAGGTGTCATACCTCAATAATTCCCTTCACAGGTACATATCCCAAAGGACCTAAGAATTTCTGGATGGGCTTTACCTCCTAAAGATTGCACACTTCCCAAAAGGGTCACCATGGGGGACCAAGCTTTTTATAATGTGGACTGTTAGGAAACATTCAACATCCAATCTACAACCTTCACCCCTGGCTCCACAGGTTCATACCCATTTCATAAAGTTAGATGCATTTGATCCATCCTCAGAAGTCTCCAGAATCTAAACTGTTGCTGCAGTTCAAAAGTCCAAGCCCAAAGCCTTCTCTGAGACTTAAGGCAAACTCAGTTGCTAGACCCTACAAAAATCTTTCAAAAAGAAACTTTCATACCTCCCAGATACAGTGGTAGGGCAGGCATAGGGTAAATAAACCTATTCTAAAAAGAGAAAATAGGAAATAGGTAGGAGGGATCAGCCCAAAGCAAGACCAAAAGTCAGCAGAATAAACAAATCCTTAATATCCATATCTGGCATCTTACTGTACACTGTGACAAAACAACTTTCCATGTCTCTATCTCTGAGCCTGTGATGATGTAAGCTTGCTAAGCTCTGAGATGCTCTCAAGCATTCTTCCTGTTACGCCAGTGCAAGGCACATGAATTTTTTTCTTCAATATATATTTTAATTGAATTTTTGTGCATTTCATACAATACATTTTAATCACATTTAGACCCCCCCAATAACTTTCCCACTGGATTTTATACATTCTGTCATATATGGTGTCCTAGTTTGTTTCTTCATTGCTGTGACAAAATACTCTACCAATACTAACTTGGGGAAGAAAGGACTTATTTGCCTTACATAACTCCTGGGTCACAGTTCATCAGGGAACCCAAGGTAGGAACTCCGGGCAGGAACCTGGAGGCAGGAGCTAGAACACAGGTCATGGAGGAACTCTGCTTATTGGCTTGCTCCCCTGGCCCCTGCTCAGCCTGCTTTCTTATGCAACACAGGCCTACCTGCCCAGGGGTGGCACCACCCACAGTGGGCTGGGCCCTCCCACATCACTCATCAAGAAGATGCCCCTCAGACATGGCCACAGGCCAGTCCAATGGAGGCAATTCCCCAATTAAGGCTTCCTCAACCCAAGTGTGCCAAGTTGACACTAAAGCTATCCAGCACATATGGTAAGGCCTATCGAGTCAAATTTGTGTCCCCAGATATCCCTTGGTGTGAGTTCATCCAGTAGAGCCTGGTCAACCTATCTAGTGTCACTCCCTTTAAAGAAGATCAACTCTCCCTCATCCAGCAGTGATCAGCTGCCAATGATTCCTCAGCTAAGATTAGGGCTTCTTACCCATTTTCCCATTTCTATGATGGGTTTTTGTCTGATTTAAGTCAGCATGGGTCTTGTGCATGTTGCCACTATTGCTGTATGTTCATATGAGCAAGTTCCCAGAAGCCTGAAAATCTGTTTCCTTGTGGTCTTCTGCAACCCCTGGCTCTTACGGTTTTTTTACCTCCTCTTCCACAGTGGTCTCTGAGCCCCAGGTGGGTGGGATTTAATATAGGAATCCTATCCAGGGACACACACTCTGCAGCCTCTTTCTTTACATTTTGACCAGTTGTTGCTTTCTGTGTTAATTGCTATTTGTTGCATGAGGAAGCTTCACTGGTTGAGAATTGAAAGATTAAGATTCTCTGTAACCCCTATGTTCTCTGTTCCACTATGTTCTGTGAGCCTTAGGTCTGGAGGCTCCATTGTAGATGCGTCAGGGCTGGGCATCTC
Organism: Nannospalax galili; assembly: GCF_000622305.1. NCBI lineage: Eukaryota > Metazoa > Chordata > Mammalia > Rodentia > Spalacidae > Nannospalax > Nannospalax galili. Next base: position 1,324,274 of record NW_008343573.1, on the reverse strand, counting down.
AGAGACACTTATTCTCTGTGTTTGACCAGTTGTGGAACTCTGCAAGTCTCCATCTGTTGCAATAAGAAGCTTCTTTGATAAGTGGTGAGAGGTATATTATCTGTAAATACAAGGATACATATTTAGCATTTGGTAAGAAATTACATTTGTCTAGGGATGTGACAGACACAGAAGTAGATGTTTCTCTATATCTATGACCACTCCAGTCACACATGACTTCTATTTAATAGCACTAGCAACTGTACTACATATGATTGCACTTCGTCTGATCAAGCTGGGAATGTGTCAGGTCTTTCTGCTTTGATGCACTTTGGTCCTGACTAAGGAAATGTGTCGTACTTATGTAGCCTCAATGTTTTGTTGCCTTGAAAGTTCCTCTGCTTGAAAACTAACTGATCAACTTCAAATGTGGAGTCCAGGAAGTCTCAGGGCATAGATAAAATGCGTTCATAGTTTTTGCCACAGTGTAACAAGGACGGCCTCCAGTTCAGTTCCTAGTAGACTGTATATTATTCCCATCTAAAATTTCAACAGCGGGGCTAGAGAGATGGCTCAGTGGTTAAGAGCACTGGCTGCTCTTACAAAGGACCTGGGTTTGAGTCCCAGCACCCACATGGTGTCTAACAACCATCCTAACTCCAGTTCCAGGGGATTCGATGCCTTCTCCTCAGGCATTGTCCAACACAGGTGCATTTACATACATGCAGGCAAAACAGCATAACCTTACCTGTCCCTATTCCTATGAGCCCCAGCCAAAGTCCCCTGTTGAACTCACTTACCTACACTATTCTAGATTTCCTCTAGTCGGGTCCTCCAACTCTTAACCATAAACCAATTCCTTCACATCATCAGATATATCTATCATTAAGAGCCCCACTTCTCAGCAATAATTTCATATGTTAGATTTCTGTCATGGAAGAAAAAGTCTGAGACAATCAACTTTATAAAGAGAAAAATTTATTTTGACTCATGATATGTTAGAAGTTCCAGTGATGAGCCCATGAACTGCTTTTAGGTCTGCGCTGGGGGTGCCAAGTGACCATGGCAAGGAGTTTGCAGTGAACTGGTCTCCTCATGGGTCAGAGAGCAAAAGAGGAAGAGGGGCAGGCAATCACCTTTAAGGTGATCAAAGAACCTCTTGAGAGGCCTCGTATCCTAAAGTTTTCGGCACCTTCAGCAGTGCCACTCTGGGGACCACATCTTTAACACAGGCATTTGGAAGACATTCAACATCTGAACTATAACTCTCATGCTGAAATTTAATCCATATTATGAGCTTTTGAGAGGTAAAACTAGGGACTGGAAAGATAACTTGGTGGGTAAGAGTATCTGCTGCTCTTGCAGAGAACTGGCATTTGATTCCCAGCACCCACATGGCAGTTAATAACCAGGTATAACTCCAGTTCCAGGAGATCCAATGCCCTCTCTGGTCTCTGTGGGCATTGCACACATGGGTGTACTTACATTCATGCAGCAAAACACTTATACGCACAAAGATAAAAAATAATTTTTTTAAAAAAATTAAAGAAGTAAAACCAAATGGAATCATTTTTTATTTATTTCTATTTTAATTAATTAATTAATTAATTAATTTTGGTCTTTTGAGACAGGGTCTCCCTGTAGCCCCAGCTGGCCTGGAACTACTATGTAGACCAGGCTGGCCTTGAACTCATGGAGATCCACCTGCCTCTGCCTCTCTAGTGCTGGGATTACCACCATGTCCGGAAATTTTTTATTTTTGTTTATGTGTATGTGTGTGTGTGTGTGTGTGTGTTTGTGTGTGTGCCATATAAGTGTGGGTACCCCAAGAGGCTAGGGTTGCAGGTGGTTGTGAACCGGGTGCTGGGAATCAAACTCAGATCCTCTCCAAGAACAGCAAGTATTCCTAATCACTGAGCCATCTCTCCAGTCACCAAATGGGATCTTTAACAGGGGATTAGGGGTCTGGTCTGTGAGTGGATTGATCCTCTCATGCAGTTGATGGATTAATGGATTAGTGGATTAGTGGATTTTCTCAAGAGAAGGTCTGTTGAAGAAATCAGGTCTCTTGGCCACATCTTGTCTCTTATCCCATGATGCCCTTTACTTGTTCAGGACTTTTCCAAAAGGAAGTTACCAACAGATGAGACTCCTTAATCTTGGAAAAGAAGCATGAGTGAAAATAAATTCTTTACTATGGAAAGTACTTAGTCTCAGGTATTCTGTTGTAGAAACACAAAGTAGACAAGTACCTTCATCTCATGAGACTGCTTTGATACAGCTACACACAGCCTTTTCATTAAACTGCATTGGTCCAACCAATTGCCATCATAAGTAGACATTTTTGAAAGAATAAAATAGCAGCATTCTTGATTTTATTTTTATTTTCCTGCTATTTTTCCCTCTTTGACAAGAAGCTAGTCCATTAATAAGGAGGCTGTAGTATATAAAAAGAGCAAAAATTCAAATTTTGTTGCAATTAACTACTGAAATTTTTTTAGAGGGTTGTTTGTTACTACAACATAACCTCAACAATACTGACTAGTACAATACTACCCACTCTTAACCTGGGCAAACGCCTGCATCTCATCTCAAGACTCCAAGGCATCTCAGTACATGAAGCCATGTTCAGACCCTAAGAGTCAGAATCTGTGAGCACTGCTGATCAGAAAGGAATCTTCTTCCTGAGCAAGTGTTTGGAAAATTGCACAACCCCCCACACTAGAACAATTTGTTAGCATTCACAAGTTATTTTCTTAACTTTAACCTCGAATTGCTTTCTTCTTTTTGTATTAAGAATGCCATCTGTCTCTTTGGCAAGTTTTTGGATGTGATGCCACTCACCAGGGACCATGACCATCATAAGCCATGTAAAAGGATTAGGGAAGTTTCCATCAAAAACTATTCAGTTTTAGTAACTTTGCAAATTCCCACACTGTTCATAGGCAAAGGATTTACCACCTTTCTTATTTGTTTATTTAGTGTGTCTGCACATGGGTGTCACCAGCACATGTGTAGAGATCAGAGGACAACTTGTAGGAGTTGGTTCTCTCTTTCCACCATGTAGGTCCCAGGATCAGACGCAGATTGCTAGGTAGCAAGCACCCTTACCTGCTGAGCCATCTCGCCAGTCCAAGAATTTACCGTTTCTCATGGCCTTGTCACAGACTGAAACCTTTTACTTCCCCAGTATCTTAGGGTTTACAAGTTCACGTGCATGACTTCATTTTGATTCCTGATCCCTTACACTGCAGTAAGTTGCAGCAAACGGGTGTTATTATCACTATCTGTAGATGAAGAAACCAGCCGAGGCTAATGGACTTGGACTTGCATGAGATCCTCAGAAGTGACAGAGTCCAACATGTTGTATTTCTGATTGTAAACCCACTGCTCTTCAAATGACATCTCCTCTGTCGAATGAAAACGGAGGGGATTCATGTTTCCCACTTATAAACCAGGACACTGAAGCCAAGAGATATTAAATAACCAGTTGAAGATGCTTTAACAAACAAAACTTGTTTCTGGTTTGAAGAACTCCAGTCCAGTCCCCTGTGGTCTCATGCTTTATGGTTACTGTCTCAACACTTTTTTGTTATTTTGAGACAAGGTCTCACTATGTAGCACTGGCTGGCCTCGAACGCATATTCACCTACCTCTGCTTCTTGAGTACTGTGATGAAAGGCATATACCACTATGCCCTGCCCTGTCTCGTACTTTCTTTTCCTTCTTCCAAGTCTAAAGTTACTTGGGTTTGTGGACAAGCTAAAAATGAAGTGTGCAGCCCAGAGGTTCTGGTTGGAGAAAGGGTTATTAATCAATTTCTTTGAAATAGAACCATTGGAGTCTGGAGTGGTGGTGCACGCCTTTGATCCCAGCACTCAGGAGGGAGAAGTTGGCAGATCTCTGGGAGTTCAAAACCAGCCTGGACTACAAAGAAAGACTCTGTTTCAAAAACAAACAAACAAACAACAACAAAAAAACCCAAACAAAACAAACAACAACAAAAGCAAATCCTGAGCCAAATGTGGTAGTCCGTGCCTTAAATCAAAGTAGAGGCAGGTGAATCTCTGT
>NW_008343573.1:1315759-1320133 GCF_000622305.1 Nannospalax galili | reverse complement strand
GGAGGGAGGGAGGAAGAACCATTGCAGAAGGCTCAGCCTGGAGTCTGCTGGTGTATAATTCTCTAAGACCCTGCAGGAGGGCTGAGACTTGAAGGGAGAGGGAGGCAACCAACCTTGCTGTCTCTGGTATAGACAAATCAGGGGCTTTGATCCATGCCAGATACTAATTTAAGGATGAAGAATTGAGGGCTAAGTGCGTGGTTCAGTAGGAGAAGGCTTGCCTAACAGGTGCCAGGCCCTGGGTTTCATCCCTAGTACTGAATACAGATTGAACAAATAAATAACACAGAGGTTCCCAGTGGCTCTCTGGATGATCTGAGATCCCAGAAATTGGTTCTTTCTACCCACTGGTAGACAGATGCAAAGGCAGGCGGAAGCAGAGGGCTCCAGTGCTCAGAACTGCTGGTCTTGTTAGGAGAGCTACATACTCCTGAACTCAAAAGCACAGGCCACAAAGGATTAAGATTTGGGAGGGTGGTCAGCAAGGTTGGGGGAAGGGAGGTTGGATTACTTCTAGAAGAGCTTCTAGCTGAGCCCTGAGAAAAGAATTTGAATAAGCAGAGAAGAAAGGGAAAGACTTACTGGGTCAGAAGCAGCAGTTTCTGGAAGTGATATTTATCAGTGATCATAATCTAAACACTAGGAAACTGATAGGGCCCCAGGCAGATTCTAACAATTCCACTCAGTTATCTGCCTGGGTCAGGGCCATCCCTGGAGCTAAGGGGGCCTATCTCTAGCCCAGAGGGAAAGGGAAATTATCAGGAGGCCGAGTGGGATCAGACATCTAACATATTGACCACCTGAAGAGGAGCTTGGAAAATGGTAGCATAGAAAGCTAGACAGGCCAAGGTCCTGCTGATGTACCTGGGAAGTAACCCCAGAAGAAGCAGGCTGGAGAGACTTCTGCATTTTCCCAGGGTGCTGTACAGAAGGCCAGATCTGGAGTTGGAATTCCTTTGTGCCTTGTTAGATTTTCCTCTGAGACTGGTTCCCAGAATGCAAACCATTTGGCACTGCAGCAAAGGGGAGCCAATGCCCCCCCCCCCCACGGAACCTCACCCCTGTCCCCCCAGCAGCTGCCTCTTGCTGGGGACATTTTTGCCATCTGGCTTTAGCTTCAGGAGAATGAGGGACATGGGAATTCCACCTCTACAGCAACTAGATCGCCATCCATCCACATAGCTCTTTAGAGCACACAACAGTTTCTCTCCAAATCTCAGTCCTCTTCCCAAGTATCTGGAATGTTCTGAGCTTGAGCGATGGGTGGAACATCTCCTGGAACCATCTCCCAGGAAGCAGACCACCTCCTAAGCACTCAGCTTGCTGAACTCTACCATTTTTTTCTTCCTTCCTTCCTTCCTTCCTTCCTTCCTTCCTTCCTTCCTCCCTCCCTCCCTCCCTCTCTCTCTCTCTCTCTCTCTCTCTCTCTCTCTCTCTCTCTCTCTCTCTCTCTCTCTCTCTCTCTCTCTCTCTCTCTCTCTCTCTCTCTCTCTCTCTCTCTTTTTCTTCTTTCTTTTTTCTTTTTGGTGTTTTTTTTTGAGACAGAGTCTCCTGGTAGCCTCAGCTGGCCTGGAACTTGCTATGTAGACCAGGCTGGCCTTGATCTCACAGACAGATGCCTGCCTCTGCCTCCCAAGTACTGGGTTAAAGGTGTGTACTACCATGCTCAGCAACTGTGCCATTTTTTAAATCAGTGACCTAGCAGCTCTAGAGTTGGGGTTTTTTGTTGGTGTTTTTTGTTTGTTTTATTTTATGCATATGAGTGTATTGCCTGCATGTGTGTAAGTGCACCCGTGTCGTGCAGTGCCCAAGGAGGACAGAAGAGGCCATTGGATCCCCTGGGCCTGGAGTTGCAGACAGTGTTAGCCACCATGTGGGTACTAAGATTCAAACCTACAGCCAGTGCTCTTAACTGCTGAGCCATCTCTCTAGCACCTATTTTGTTTTTTATTATAATGTAGCTTCCTTCATTCTCTGAAGGTTGGATGAAAAGAGGTCTATGAAATAAACTGATACTAGCTCAATTCAAACAATAAAAAAAGTCAAGGAGAGAATAGGCTTATAATTTACTATGTGCTTGGGGGAATCAGGAGAAAGAAAAATGAGTATCAAACAACTCAATAATGTTCCAAAGCTTACAGACACTCTTCCTGGGGAAGCAATCACCTTAGTGGAAAGTAAGGATAGCAGGGGATGAGGATGATGAATAGGCCTGAATAACAGATGGGAGCCTGTCACCACACTGGTTTGGACATGGTGATCATCTTCTTGTGACATCATAAGATTCCTGGGAAGGAGTCTAGGACAACTGAAGTCTTCTGGAAGGATCCTGTCTAAGGCAGATAAAGGGGATCTAGAGCAAGTCTCTTCATGTTTGGGGGGATAAGAGACTGGAGGGCAGGAGAAGATTGCAGATCATCTTTCTTAGTGAAATCACTTAGCAGGTCAAATGTCACACTTGAGGGCATCATTTCCTGAACCCAATATAGCCATCCTGACAGGAAAGAAGCTATTCTAAAGAGACATCTGTGCCCCTCCATTTGACTATCAAACTATTTAAACAATGGACCCCAAGAAATTAGAATTTCCCCAGGAATCTCACGCTGGGGGAAGGGCAAAGCTGAAACCTGGTGCAGCCAGAAGAGAAAGATTTCACACAGTTCTTAGAACTTCTTAGACCTTGTAGGAGAGATTGGAGCTCAGACAATGATGGGTCAGTGATGGGTGGGAACATACCTTGACCAGGACTACTTAGTTAGGAATTCATTCCCTCCATTTAAATCTAAACCTCATGTCTGGACCCCCTCAGATGAACTTGGGGGGTGGGGCACTGGACCTCTTTATCTATTCCTCTTCCCAATGTGACCACACTGAATAAATATCCTTTCTCTGCCTGTTAATGTTGCTTGTCTGTTTAGTTGGACTACTGAGGATTTGGTGGGCAAGCCCAGCTTGTTAGGGCTGTTTAACAACTCAGCTAACACCAACTTTAAAGATGCTATTACCAATAAAACTCCTCATCTAAACTCTCCTAGTGCTGGCTCTGAAATTTTCCTTTAGTCTCCAATGGCAAAACAACACAACAACAACAACAAAAAAACACAAAATGATTTGCTTTGGAATGTCCAGTAACATTCTATACTGGACTTGCCTTGGGCAGCTTGTGTTCTTGGCTCAACCAGAGCCCAGTTTCCCCATCTTGGTCTCTTTGAACCTTCTCAACATTCAGTTCCGTTCCAGGTAGTCAGAAAAAATGATGACAAATTTGAATGTGAAAAGATAAATTTAGGGGTAAGTTCAAGCTTTACAAATCCTTTGCCTCCCACAAATGATGAACATTATGGGAATAAATAATATGTAAATAATGTGAATAAATATGTGTAAAATAATTATGTTTGCTAATAATCTCATCATTTAAAAAAGATAATTTAAGATAATATCAAGAGGAAAGTTGTTCCTCTCCCACAATAGTCTGTATTTTTCAAGTAAGCACTTGGTAGTGATTTGTTTCCCATTCTTCCTGGTTTATTGCTGGGTTTAAGTACTGTCCTAGCTTCATTTCTGTCGCTGTGATGAAACATCCTGACAAAAAAGAATATAAGGCTCATGAGTCCCTGTGGCTAACTGAGGAACTATTGACAACTGATAGCTTCTGGGGAAGGAGGAGGCAGATTTCTGTAAGGGTATGGCCCTTGGAAGGTCAGTAGTACTCAGTGGACGCCCCACACCCATGAGTACATGGGCAGCACAAACTAGACTCAGTGAGTCATTAAAAAATAAATTCTTTTTTTTCACTGATTTTTTTTGTGTGTGTATTTCATACAGAATATCCCAAACAATCTTATTTATCTTTATACCTGTATCTCAAATGGCACCCTCCCATAGCCTCCCCCTCCCCCCACTGGAGCCCATATACTCTGTCATCCCTGTTACTGTCCACTGTGTTGTCAGTGCCCCAGCTGTTCATCTGCTGAAGTCCATGTGCTGAATCTAGTCAGCCTATCTAGAGTTCCTTGTTTTACGAAGATCAGCTCTTCCTCATCCAGCAGCAATCAGTTGTCAATATTTCTTTAGATAAGATTGGGGTCTGCTGTTCATTTTCCCAGTTCTATGCTGGGTTACTGTCTGGGAGTCTTTTGGGCCACCCTGGCCAGTAACTCAAAGGAAGGTATCTCCTGTCTGGCATTGTTTCTTGTTATGTAGCCTTTAGCTATACACATGGACTCTTAAAGAATTATACTGATTTCTTTAATCTTTGGTTATACTTTCTTTTTGGGTGTTTAAGACCATACAGTTGGCCCAAATAAACCAACTTAAAAAATAAATTCTTAAAAAGAGGACACCAACATGGGAGGGGAGGAATAGGGGATGAAT
>NW_008343573.1:1315194-1315582 GCF_000622305.1 Nannospalax galili | reverse complement strand
CATAAATTTTTAGATTTACAGTTGAATTATTACAGTTATAAAATCTTTTACTCATTATAAACTCTATAAGATAAAATTAAATGAGGTTTTAATGTTTAAAAAAGATCTCCACTTCATTGTTTAACACAGTTTCATACAGAAAAATTCATTTTAAGGCAATTGACATTGAGATGTTTTCACATGCATTTCTAATCTCTCTATATATGACTATTACTGGTCACAGTCGCTTACTTTCTGAGTTCCTTGGCATCTGAGCATGAATATAAACTCGTCAGATATACGGCCTTCCTCTCCCACTAGAGCCTCCATACTGTGCCACCCCTGCCACTGCCCACTGTGCTGCCAGCACCCCCATATATTCCCCCCTATCTGCCCTTCTGGTAAATCT
>NW_008343573.1:1289535-1314480 GCF_000622305.1 Nannospalax galili | reverse complement strand
AGATGCTCATAGTCCCTGGGAACTAATTGACCCAGGAGGGCAAGGAGCAAAAAGTGTCCTTTGTGTCCCTCTGACCCAATTAGTATAGATCTCAAGGTATGTCTGTTAAACATCCAAGAAGGTTAGTTCCACCATTCTGGCATTTTTAATTGCTGTGTGTCATGCAGATAAATCTTGGGTAATGTTTTTTAAAGCCACTTAGGGGCTGCCAGGCATGGTGGTGCACGATTTTGATCCCAGTACTCAGGAGGCAGAGGCAGGAGGATCTCTGTGAGTTCTAGGCCAGCTGGGTCTTTTTGAGACCATGTCTCAAAAGAAGACCAAAAAAAAAAAAAAAAAGCAATTTAGGGGAAAAAGAGTTTATTTTAGCTCAGAATTCCAGGTTCCAGTCCATCATAGCAGAGAAATCAGGGCAGAAGGACCTTTCACATCCCATCACAATCAGTAGCAGAGCGGATGTATACATGCTCTGCTCAGCTCACCTCTTACATAACTCAGGATTAAACCCAGCGAAATGTACCACCCCAATGGGCTAGGTCTTCCCACATCTCTTACCACATTCAAGGCAATCACTCACCAACATGCCCACAGGCCAACTTGATCTAGACAGTCACTCACTGAGACTCTGTTCCAAGTGATTCTAGGTTGTATCAAGATGACAAAGTATAATGTCAAGATGACATTATAGGGACTGGAAAGATGGCTCAGCAGTTAAGAGCACTAGCTATTCTTGCAGAAGACCTGGATTCTGATTCCAGGACCCACATGGTGGCTAACAATCATGTGTAACTTCAGCCCCAGGGAACCCAACACTCTCTTCTGGATTCTGCAGGCACTGCACATACATGGTACACTTACAAACATGTAGGCAAAACACTCACACATAAAATAAGAATAAATAAAATACCTTTAAAAAACCAAAAAGGAGCTAGAGACTCAGTGGTGAAGAGCACTGGTTGCTCTTGCAGAGGACCTGGGTTGATTCCCAACATCCACATGACAGCTAACAACTGTCTTTAACTCCAGCTCCAGGAGCTCCAACACCCTCTTCTGGCTTCTGTGGGCATTGCATGCACATGGTACACCTACGTACATGCAGGTAAAACACTCATAAACATAAAATTTAAAAAAGAAGCCTAACCATTACAGGTATTATAGATAGATCTAAATATGTATATGTCCAAAATGTCAGGGACACTGGACTATGCTTTGCCTTTTCAAAAAATCAGCCAGGTGTTGTGGTGCACACCTTTAATCCCAGCACTTGGGAGGTAGAGGCAGGAGGGTCTCTGTGCAATGAAGGCCAACCTGGGCTACACAGTGAGTTCCAGGTCAGGGAGACCCTGTCTCAAAAAACACTTTTTAAAAATTACATTTATAGCCGGGCATAGTGGCGCACGCCTTTAATCCCAGCACTTGGGAGGCAGAGGCAGGTGGATCTTTGTGAGTTCAAGGCCAGCCTGGTCCACATAGTGAGTTCCAGGACGGCTGGGGCTACAGAGAGACCCTGTCTCAAAAAACACTTTTTAAAAATTACATTTATTTATTTTGTGTGGGAGAGGTACAGTGTGCATGTGCTCCACACACCACGTATTGGAGATCAGAGGACAACTTGCAGGAGTTGGTTCTCTCCTTCCACTCTGTGGGTCCCAGGATCCAATTCAGGTCATCAGGCTTAGTGGCAAGTGCCTTTACCCTGGTCTTGCTAATTTTCCTCTCTGTTCATAAACAGTTTCAAGTCAGTGCCTACATATGTAACATGTTCCTTTTCAGTCACAGAGCATTATTAAACTGCCGGGCTATATTATACATACTCCTTTGATTTAGATGGTGTATATCCCAGCAAACACATAACAAGAGAATAAAAATACGTTTAAAGCCCTTAGCCTTTGGCTCGGGAGTCACTTCGTGATAGCGCACTTACTTAGTATGCACAAGGCCATTGGGTCCAATCCCTAACACCAAAACTACATATGTGACATATACACACTTAAAAATAAGTATAATATATAATCTCTGGTAAGCTTGGCAACATAGTACAGTGCAGAGCATCTGCTATGTGTCCTTAAGTGTGACTGACTAGGAAACATAGCTCACTGACTCTGCCCAGCACTGTTAAAGAGTATTGTCCTGAATATTGCTAGCTCAGAGAAAACATCATTTTTTACTTGGGAAGGTGGGGCACCCTCATGCTACAGTCCATCTGTGGAAGTCAGAGGACAGTCTGGGGAGTCACTTCTCTCCTTCCATCACATAGGTCCCAGGGATGGAACTCGGTAAGCTTAGTGATGGGCACCTTTACTCACTGAGCCATCTCACTGGCACTGGTATTTTTTTCTTTCGTTTTGTTTTGAGACAAGAGTTTTTCTGCGTAGCCCAGGCTAGCCTTCAGTTCACTATATAACCCAAGCTGATCTGGAACTTCCCTACCAGGTAGCTCAGGCTGACCTCAAATTTGCATTCCTTTTGCCTTAGCTTCTCTAGTATACCAACACACCCAGCTTGTTAATAGGTATTTAGATGTCTTATAATGTGTCTGCTAGTGTCAATCTTTGTTTTGAAGATATTTTAAAAATATTTCATTATTTTTTTAAAATTTTTTTGTGTATGAGTCTATTGCCTGCATGTGTATTAGTGCACCCATGTTGTACAATGACCTCAGAGGTCAGAAGAGGGTGTTGGATTCCCCTGGAACTAGAGTTATGGATGGTTGTTAGCTGCCATGTGGGTGCTGGGAATTGAACCTGGGTCATCTGCAAGGGTAGCCAGTGCTCTTAATCACTGAGCCATCTCTCTAGTCCCATATTGTCTCTTATTAGATGGCTTCTAGAGGGGATTTGCTCTGCTCTCGGGACTGAAGCATCAAGTGTATATATGAGAGGGTCCCTATCCCCCACTCGCCAATTTTACCAGCACTTTGGGCTAAACTGCTGGACCCAGATTGTTCATCTCCTTGAGATTTAATTTGCATTGCCCCGAATACTGGAGAAGCTGAGCATCTTTTCATGTTTGTGCACAATTTGCATTTCTTATTTGACAAATTATCTGTTCATATCCTGGAACCAGATTTCTCTCTGACTTTTTTCCCCTATTCAATTTTACAGGAGCCCTTCATATACATGGAGTATAATCTGCCTCTCAGGGAACTCTGGAAATGCCACCCCAACTACAACCTTTTCGTGTGCTAATGACTTCAAAGGCAATTGGGCAATAAACTGCAAGTGCAGGCAGAGCTTGCTCTGGGTACCTCTTATCTACATGAAGTCATGCCCAAAGGGACTCAGCTGTCCTGAATCTACACCCCCATACATCTTTCCACCCCTCCAAGATTGACTCTGTGACACCCTGCCCAGGCAGACTCTCACCTCTTCTGTGGGCTGCTTCCAGACAGCATTTATTACCTGAGAGACTTTATCTGCCTGAGAAGACAAACCTTACCTGCCAGGTCTCCTCTCTCCCTAGACCTCCCCAAAACCTCCAGGTTTCCAGTGGCTCAGGGTGCTATATGAGCTTCTGTTAGCTGACCCTTCTGAGACTCCCACACATTGATATATAATTGTTTTTTTCCTGTTCTTTGATAGTTTTACTTTCTCCAATTAAATCTTAAATCTAGCCGATTTTTAGTGTTTACATTTTTTTTTGTATGAGTAATGCAGAAAGCCAGTTTCTTATCTTCCTCCCTCCCTCCTTCCCCTTTTCCCTCCCTCTTTCCTTTTTCCTTCTCCTCATCTTCTATCCCCCTTTTCTTCTTCTTTTGAAATGAGTCAATTGATTCTAGGGATTTTTTTTTTCTTTTAGTGTGTGTGTGCATGTGTGTGTGTGTGCATGAGTGTGTGTGTGTGTGTGTGTGTGTGTGTGTGTGTACACAAATGCCACAATGTACATGTGGAGGTCAGAGAAAAACTTACAGGAGTAAATTCTCTCCTTCTACCATGTGGGTCCTGGGGTTTGAACTCAGATTATCTGACTTGGTATCAAGTGCCCTTACTCCATGCCATTTTATAGGCCTAATTCCAGGGATTCAAAAATATTTAATAAGCAAAATTTACAGGGTTTTTAAATTTTTTGAGACAGTGTCTCCCTGAAGCCTCAGCTGGCCTGGGATTTGCTATATAGACCAGGTTGGCCTCAGTCTCACAGAGATCCCCCTACCTCTCCTGGGATTTAAGGCATGGACTACCACATCTGACTCTGGACTTGTTTTGTTTTCTTGAAACAAGGTCTTGCTTTATAGTTCAGGCTGGCTTTGAACTCAGTCTTCTTCTTGTCTTGGCTGGAGCGATGGCTCAGTGGTTAAGAGCACTGACCACTCTTGCAGAGGACCCAGGTTCAAATCTCTGCACCCACATGGCAGCTAACAACCATCTGTAATTCCAGTTCCAGGGGATCCAACACCCTCTTCTGACCTCCATGGGCATTGCATGACATGGGTGCACTTACACACATGCAAGCAATACACTCATACACATAAAATAAAAATAATAAATAAAATATTTGAAAAAAGAAACGCTGGGATGCTAACCATGTACCACCATACAAGACTGTGCCTCTATTTGGGCAGGAACAGTAAGGACCTAGTATGAAATGCCTAGGAGAAACTGTGGTCCTTGAGGCTGGATGAAATTGGTGGTCTCCTAGTCAGTCATATATTAGGTCCCTCTGAATGTCTGTACCTGTATTGCTGCTCTTTTTGTTTGTTGTTTTCTTTAGTAAAGAAAAAAAATAGACTAAAACTCTCCCATCTACTTATCTATGAACAAGATCCTGTCTCTAGTTCTATATCAACTGGTCATTAAATCAAGGCATCCTTCTTAGGAGTGTGTCTCCCTCCTTGGTATAGGAGAGCTTTACAAAGCTGTCATCCTGATCCATGTAGGGTCTCAAGATGTGAACAAAGCCTTGGCTTTGAAAATGTCCAAAGTCATGTGTGTCCCATGGGGCCTGAAAGTTCTTCAACATTTAAATGTACAAGGAATCATTAGACTTCTTTCCAAGTCCACCAAGAATGGGCAGTAGATGATGTTTCTCTGTGTACAATATAGTCTTTTTCCTTTCTACTTGCAATGAAGGAACCAATAAATATTTGCTGACTTTTATCATTGCTAACCTTCAGATTCAGACTTGCCAGTAATTTCAGTAATTGCTGGTTTGCAATAAGCACAGGAGATCAGAGATTGAGGTTCAGGAACGATAAATTGTTTGCTCAGAGGCATGTAGAGCAACCAGGTCACCTGTCTCCTTGTCCCCTTTTCTGCTGTGTCTTATCTTTCAACAAAGACTGAAGGGACCAGGTGTGGTGAGAAAGGACGTTTATCCACACCAACTGGGCCACCTTGACCTATTTTCATAGTCTTGCTGTGTGAGGAAGATGGAGCAGGCAGGTAGGTCTGTGTGCTCTCTCTGTGGCTACTGCTCAAGGTCTGAAGAAGGTTCTAGAAGCCTGTATGGTGACACACATCTGTAGTCCAGTACTTGGGTGGTAGTGGCAAGAGGATCAGTTCAAGTTCATCCTCTGCCATATATTGATTTCAAGACCTGTATGGGCTATATGAGATCCTGTCTCAAAAACAATAAAAAACCAGCAAAAAAAAGATTCGGGGTCACTCCTATCACCTCCAGCAGGCAGATGTAGCTTCATTAGAGGGTCTCTTTCAGGGACATCCCTTTAGACAGCACCATGGAGCATTTGCCATACCTGTTCCCTGCTGTGCATGTATAATTACAAATGGAGGCAAAAGTTTTCCAAAAGCCTGCTGGCAGCCAGGAATGCAGCGGGGAGGGCTCCGTTTGGAAGGCCCAGCTAGCCAGTGTGGAAATGAGGGTGTTAAAGGCTTTTGCAAAGGTGATGGGTTTTACATATGTGAGGGAAATAATAAGGATCCTGGAAGGGCGGTTCACCTTTATTCATGGGTTACTTCCTAGAACCCTAGGAATCTGCCTTGGTCCTCAGAATTATGTAGGCATCCAGGGCCAGCTGGAAGAGCCTTCACAAATGCTAATACAGAGAATTTATGGGTCTGCCTTGACTTCCTAAGCATTCTCTGGCTGAGGTGAGTGAGCCGGTGGCACTTCCAGTCTAGAAGGAAATGGGGGAGATGGGGGAAGCTTCCCTCCAAACAAGCCTAGGGAAATGGTTTTTTGAGGGTAAATTCCAATTCACTGTGTATGTGGTGGTGAAAATGCCTTCTCAGGATACCAGGGTCATTCCTAGAAAGTTGTGGGGGCAGGAGCAATCATTTTTAACCCCGTCACTGCAAACAAGCACGCCGCCGAGAATATTTCCCTAGAAATAAGCGAAGATTTGTTGTTGGTGGGATGAGAGAGAGGGAGGCAACCCCACGATGGGTGTAAAGAAACATTATATATATCCTGCTCTGGTGAAAATAGAGGACACTGTATTCTATTAGCGCCACCCCGTAAGTGAGGCCACTGGGACACAAAGAGACGAAGGCGATGGCTTTTCTTGATGCCACCATCAATTTGGACGCAAGATTTTTGAGCCGCAGATTGGGCGATGTGGACTGCAGTTCCTTCTTTTCGAACCCGTCCAACTGCCCGCAATTTCGACCAATCCTGGTTTTGGAAAGACCGCTTGGGAGCCATGGGGACGGTTCCAGAGGAAGCGCGACCAAGCGTTTCGGAAGCCCTTGGATGTAACAGCGAACAGTCCTGCGGGGTGGCGGGAGTGCTGGGGTGGCCCCTTTCGGGCTCCGAGTCCAGGCGCTGCGGCTCCGCGTTCTGCACGGTCTCCGCAAGGTGTCGCCTTCGGCCGGAGAAAGCACCGCGGCGCCACCCTCGTAGCCCGCACTTATTTATTTTCAAACAAGGGGGGCGCCCCTTTCCTTTCAATTTGAAAGGAGAAACCTCCTGCGGTCTCGTTCTTACATGGGCGCGTCTCCCGCCTCCCATTTTGCACTCCGGTCGCCTGCTTTCGAGATCACCCACGAACAACCCTCTGTAAAGCCTTGCTCCACTTTGGCCTCGAGCTCAGCTTGCACACACACACACAAAATGCAGTCGGGGCGGGGACTGGGCTAGAAACCTGTTCCCCCTCCCAACACACACCCAAGAGCACTGGGGCGGGGAGCGGGGGGTTGGGGGGGGATGCAGAGCCTCGGTCAGGCACACCCTGTGGGTGCTGCGCTGCACCGCTCGGCGCGCAGCCGGTTCACGAGAGCGCAGTGGGTGCAAGTCCTGGGGTCCGAAAGGGCGGGAGCAAGACACCGCGGGTTTCCCAGCTTTGCAGCCTGCAGTCTGCAAAAAAGAAAAGCAAATGGCTTTTGGCGCGAAAGCCTTGGCGCCTCCCCTGATTTTTATGGAAATCAGGAGGGCGGGGTAAAGCGGCTTGCCTCTGCCTTTCTCCCTCCCCCTTGTCTGCGCCACAGCCCCCTTCTCTCCCCGCCCCCCGGGTGTGTCAGATTTTTTCAGTTAATAATATCCCCCGAGCTTCAAAGCGCAGCCACTGACAGTCATCTGTCTGGACGCGCTGGGTGGATGCGGGGGGCTCCTGGGAACTGGGTTGGAGCCGAGCGAGCGCTAGCCAGTCGTAAGCGCGCACACACTGCAGCCGCCCGAGGACCCCTCCCAGCCGCCCCCACAGCCCACGCGGAGACCCCAGCGTCCAGTGGCCTCCGGATCCCCGGCGGTCCGAGGGAGGTAAGAAGCGGGACTTGCAAAGCGCTGGGGGAGCGGCGGAGCGCCGCGGCAGGGCAAGCCCCCAGATCGATAGCTGCTAGCGCACCGGGAGCCCGAATGTGCCGGGGGGACTGCGCCTGCTTCCTAAACAAAACCATCCGGGGGTTTTCCCTGAAAATCCAGTTCCGCCCCAAGGCACCCCAGCTGGAAGAGACCCGCCCTAATCCTTTTTACAGCCCTTGCCGGGGCCGAGAAATGGCTTAAATGGAAAGAAATTTGGCTTTGCTGTACAAGATTTATCTGTGTGTGAGCTGACGGGGAGCCGGTGCGTCCCCACCCCAAGCTGAGGCTCTTCTCCAAAGGGTGCCCCGGGAAGAAGGAAAAGGGGTTAGGCGGGGCTGGGTGGCAATCTAGGTCACGGCTGCTCCAGCTTAGGGGACCCGATTTTTCCTACGACCCTAGTCGCGCCGGCGCCCCAGCACCATTCCCAGGAATGGGGCTTAGCCTCTCCTTGGAAGAGCTTGTGGGGTTCGAAGGGAGGAAATTGGAGAGGGTCAAAATAAGCTGTTGGCAGACGCTGAGTGTCGGAGGGTATCTGCTGAAATTGGGGCGCGGGGCGGGGGTTCTTGATAGGTGCCTGTTGTTGGCCTGTCTAGAGAAAGGTTCTTAATATTTATAAAGTTTCCTAAACCCGGTTACCGTTTGCGCTTCCGAGGTTGCATTTTTGCAAAAGGGGAAGGAAAGGTACTCCAATCTCATACCCGGTAGCTGGACTGGAGAGCGGAGACCTCCTTTGAGCAGCTGGCCCTACACTGGTGTAAGAGGGGGGCTGTCGTGTTAGTAAAGGCTAGGATTCTGCAGCCTGAACAGCCCCCTCCCCCAGGCAGTGCCTTGTGTGAATGAAATGGCAGTTTCCAAAGTTGCAGAGCCACACCACCCCCAGCATCTGCATGCCCCCTCCCACCCCCTGTCGTAGACAGCTTGTACACAAAAGGAGGGAGGGAGAGAGCCGGAGACTGAACTTCCTCCACCTTCGAGTGCCTGGGGAGAATTGGGGGCGCCCGCTGCCTGTCCCCCCTAGTCCGCTTCTTCGGTTCATTTGCTTCTGGTGTGCCTGTCGGTTGCAGGGTTGGAGGTTGGCACGACTCTGCGCCCCCCACGGGAAAGAAGCACTCCCCCATATTAAAAAGAGCTGAGAGGAAAAAAGTGTTTTATCGCCGGCCGGGAGGCGAACCAATGCCCAGCTGCACAGCGTCCACCATGCCCGGGATGATCTGCAAGAACCCAGACCTCGAGTTCGACTCTCTGCAGCCCTGCTTCTATCCGGACGAAGACGACTTCTACTTCGGCGGTCCGGACTCGACTCCCCCGGGGGAGGACATCTGGAAGAAGTTTGAGCTGCTGCCCACGCCTCCGTTGTCGCCCAGCCGCGCCTTCCCGGAGCACAGCCCCGAGCCCTCGAACTGGGCTACGGAGATGCTGCTGCCCGAAGCCGACCTGTGGGGCAACCCGGCCGAGGAGGATGCGTTCGGCCTGGGGGGACTGGGTGGTCTCACCCCCAACCCGGTCATCCTCCAGGACTGTATGTGGAGCGGCTTCTCCGCCCGTGAGAAGCTGGAGCGTGCGGTGAGCGAGAAGCTGCAGCACGGCCGCGGGCCTCCGACTGCCAGCCCCACCGCCCCGGCCCAGGGAGCGGGTAGCACCGGCCCTGGGGGCCGTGTGCACGGTGGGGCCGCGGGTGTTGGCCGTGCAGTGGCCGCCTTGCCCACCGAGCTCCCCCACCCGGCCGCCGAATGCGTGGACCCCGCAGTGGTCTTCCCTTTCCCGGTGAACAAGCGCGAGCCCGCGCCGGTGCCCACGGCCCCCACCAATGTCCCTGCGGCCAGCGTCGTGGTTACCAGTGTCGCCGCCCCGGCTGCTGTCCCGGCGGCCGCTCCTCCGCGCGCAGGCGGCCGTCCGTCCAGCGGTGGTGACCACAAGGCTCTCAGCACCTCCGGAGAGGACACCCTGAGCGACTCAGGTAATGCCTGGGGCCGGGTCCCGCTGCCTCCTTAGTGTCCTGGAGTTGGGGGTCGCGGTCCCTTTGTTAGCGTGGGTTAGTGTTTTGACTGTCGGGAGCAGCAGTGCCTTGCCGGTGGTCTTATCCTTCCCTAGTCTTTCCCAGAGTGGAGCCGGGAGGCTGGAAACTCCAACGCCACTTTCCCTTAAGTTGGCTTGGTCATCACCGTGGGAAAAACTGGTGGTCAGCTCAATCCCGGTGTTGGGTCAGAAGGCTGCCTGGATAGAAACTGTTAGTGCCAGAATGGAAAAGAGCCCTGGGCCCCTTTAAGCTCTAGGTTAGGTCAGGGAAGAGGAAAGATCCCCCAAAAGACAAGGGCTATGCACAATCTTACTTGGGCTACAAGAAGTTAGAGTGACCAGCTCCCCACTCCTTTTTTCTCAAAGGACCTTGGGCCCCCGCCCCTCCGTGGGTGGTGGGTTATTTGCTCTTGATGCGTGGCCAGCAGGCGGCGTTGTGCCTGGCCAACAGTCAGGTCAAGGATCCGAGAGACTGGAGGTGGTGTGTGCACCCCTCCCTCTTGTTCAGCAGCTGGCAGCAAGTGCAATAGGGGTGGTGTACGTTTTCAGGGAGCCTCCCCTTTCCGGTTTTGCGTGAACGCTGGTGCAGTTTTGTTTTCTAGCTGGAATTCCAGACCTAATTGAGCTGAGTTGTATTCTGTAACCCGGTGCCCTTGAAGGTGAGGGTGGGGCCTTCCACTGCCCCTCCTAAGAATGCGCACAGCCCTACAAGGATTCATTGATTCTATTGTGTGCATTTGTCTGGGTCTTCCACGGAAGGGAAGGGTTTTTTTTGTTTTGTTTTTTTAAATCTAGCATTTTGCCTGGAGCTCTGGAGGTACTGCCCACTCTACCCTTGTCCCCAGAGCTGGGGGCTAACCCTCCTATTAGACTTTGAAAGTCAATGTTTTCACAATGCTGAAGAATAAAAATCCTAAATTTTCCTTCAGGGCTGAGGAGGGATCTTTCTGAGGCTCCTGGAAGGAAACTTGGTGATAAGCCTACACTTTGAAAGGGCTCTGTCCCTTTAATGTCTGCCTTGACAGCTTTCGGTGAGGAAGCACTTCCTTCCAACAGCTGTCTTCTTGGCAGAAAACCAAAACACTGGCTTAAAGGGACCCACAGACTGGAACAGCCTCACATTTCAGCCTTAGAACAAATCCCACAATTGTTCGGCTTTCCGGTCCCCATCAGATCAAGCAAAAGATGTGTTTTGATTTTCATGCTTGCATTTTTAAACAATAATTTTCTATCCTAGCATGGTAGTAAATGAGGAGGAGGGGGGTCAAAGTACACATGATGATACACTGTTCCTACTCTTAGGGTGGCTTGGGCACTGCTCCCATGGGGGTATAGGGGTGTGTCAGCTGTGGATTAGAGCATTATAGTTGAGGCCTGATCTTTGCCTAAATTAAAAAAAATTTTTAAGAACTCATGTTCATGAGAGAAAGTTATTTTTCTTCCTTAGTGAATGAAATTGTTCCTCGAATAAAAGGGTGGAAAATCAAACCCAGCCATGTGTTTCACCAAATGAGGAGCCTCTAGTCTGAAAGGTGGCTGTGGAAATGTGTATAAATAAATCCATGGGGCAGACTGGCTGGTGATTATGCTAAAAACTCCTATTACTGAGCATCTGTCACCAAGTCTACATATTGTCTGCCAAACTCGAATGCTATGGCTCCATTCCCATTGAATATAACTGAGGATGAGGAAGATTAACCTTCTCCACAATCCTCCCACAAGTGATTCTCTGATCTCAGGCTTGGGTTCTTCAAGTTTTGCCACCTGCTCAAAGTTTTTGACACTAGGAAATCCAACTCTGGTCCTTCCACATAATAGGCAAGTGGCTCTGCCACTGAGCTGCACCATTCCAGCTCACTAAATTCTTCCATGAAAACTGAAAATAGGAAGAAACTATTTCTATCCCTGTGTGGTTTTGTGTGTGTGTGTGTGTTTATGAAATGTAGGCACCCAAAGTAAACCTTTCCCACATGCTAATCAAGCTGTGATTGTAGCAAGCCCTACCAGGCTTGGTCCAGACATGTTAATTTCATTCAAAATGTACCTGAAAGTCTTATTTTTTTCCCCCTTCAAAGATGATGAGGATGACGAAGAGGA
Organism: Nannospalax galili; assembly: GCF_000622305.1. NCBI lineage: Eukaryota > Metazoa > Chordata > Mammalia > Rodentia > Spalacidae > Nannospalax > Nannospalax galili. Next base: position 1,302,669 of record NW_008343573.1, on the reverse strand, counting down.
AGACGAAGAAGAGGAAATAGACGTTGTCACCGTGGAAAAGCGGCGGTCCTCCTCTAACAATAAGGCTGTCACCACATTCACCATCACCGTGCGCCCCAAGACTGCGGCGCTGGGCCTGGGGCGTGCACAGTCTGGAGAGCTGATCCTTAAGCGTTGCGTCCCTATCCACCAGCAACACAACTATGCTGCGCCCTCTCCCTACGTGGAAAGCGAGGATGCGCCCCCGCAGAAGAAGATCAAGAGCGAGACTTCTCCACGACCCCTCAAGAACGTGGTCCCCGCAAAGGCCAAGAGCTTGAGTCCCCGAAATTCAGACTCGGAGGACAGCGAGCGACGCCGCAACCACAATATCCTGGAGCGCCAGCGCCGCAATGACCTGCGCTCCAGCTTCCTGACGCTCAGGGACCATGTGCCCGAGCTGGTGAAGAACGAGAAGGCCGCCAAGGTGGTCATCTTAAAAAAGGCCACCGAGTACGTCCACGCCCTGCAGGCCAACGAGCACCAGCTCCTCCTGGAAAAGGAGAAATTGCAGGCAAGACAGCAGCAGTTGCTAAAGAAGATCGAACACGCTCGGACTTGCTAAACATTTCTCAAACGGACAGTCGCTGCCACTTTGCACATTTTGATTTTTTTTTTTTTTTAAGCGAACAAACATTGTGTTGACATTAAGAATGTTGGTTTACTTTCAAATCGGTCCCCTGTTTGGATCTAGGGAGGGGCAGGACGTGGGGTTCTGCCGGGATTTTGGACAAGACTGGGTTATGGGATGCTAAGGTGGCTTGTTTCTTCCTCCACCTTACCTGGTGACAGCCATGGACAGTTGGGAGGCTGTCGAAGTCACCTTGTTCCGGTCCAAGTTTCCAAGCAAACAGTCATTCCTTCTTTTTACAATGGTGCTTAAGTTCCAGCAGATGTCACAGAGGGGTTTGCTGTTTGATGCCCCTGGGAACACTTCTGTAAATACCATTACCACATCCGCCTTTTGTATACGTCCTGGGTAAAGAGAGGTGGCTCTTGTGGCCAGTATTAGACTGGAAGTTCACATCTAAGTACTGTAAGAATACCTCAATGTTTGAGGAGCATGTTTTGTATACAAATATATTGTTAATCTCTGTTATGTACTGAACTAATTCTTACACTGCCTGTATACTTTAGTATGATGCTGATACATAACTAAATTTGATACTTATATTTTCGTATGAAAATGAGTTGTGAAAGTTTTGAGTAGATATTACTTTATCACTTTTTGAACTAAGAAACTTTTGTAAAGAAATTTTACTATATATATATTCCTTTTTCCTAGCCTGTTTCTTCCTGTTAATGTATTTGTTCATGTTTGGTGCATAGAACTGGGTAAAATGGCAAAGTTCTGTGTTTAATTTCTTCAAAATGTATATATTTAGTGCTGCATCTTATAGCACTTTGAAATACCTCATGTTTATGAAAATAAATAGCAATTAAATGATGCAGGTCAATGTTTTGCTTGGTAGTGCTAATTCAAACTCTGCCCCTTTGAACAGCAACCATAAATAATAGTCTGTTACAGAGAGAATCCCTTACAGAGGCAGCCTTTTGACATTTGTGGAATCCTGGTTGGGGGGGAGGATGTTGCCCCTACTTGGTAGAGGGGGCTGGGTTTGGAAACCAATGCCCTCCAAGATTACACAGAGTACAAGTGGTTCTTTTTTAACAGTGGCATTCAATTGCTGTCAAAGCACTTTGTTTTTGTTGTTTAGTGTGTACATATGTGTGAGGATGCCCACATTGTCATCCCCTGGAGCTGGAGTTATAGGTGGTTGTGATGCCAAATGCTGGTGCTAACTTGGTTCTTCAAGTAGTGAGTGCTCATGCTGAGCCATCTCTAGTCCCTCTTTTTGAGTCCTGTCTGGCCTGAAAATTATTATGTAGCTGAGGACCTTGAACTTCTGATTCTTCTTTCAAGTGCTAGAATTACATGTGTGCCACAATGTTAAGTTTTCAAAGTTTAGAAAAAGCAGTAAAATAGGTAAGTTACTTGATTTGTCTGTGTTTGGCATTAATGTTTTGCCCATTGGTAGACAATTCCAAGTTTTGGTGTAGAAAATAGTTTTCTCTATAGACCAGAAATGGCTTTGATCTTACAGAGCTCTACCTGCCTCTGCCTCCTGAGGGCTGGGATTAAAGGTTTGTATCACCATGCTCAGTTGAGGGGAATTCTTAAGGATTCCTAGAAGTAGCTGGGTGTCAGGAGAGGCAGGCAGAACTACAGTCAGAAGTTTGAAGCCAGCCAGCCTAATCTACATTGAGTTTTTTTTTAATCCTAGGACCAGTACAAGATTCTGGGCTAAGCAAATGAAATGAAATTAAAACATGGGTGGGGTTGTCCCTTCCCTTCCATGACCTCACAGTCTTGATTCACCAAACGACCCGATGGTTATGGGAGCCCCATGAAGGCTGAAGACAGGAGTCTACCCTCAACTAGTGTTGCAGAGTGATATTTTGATTGCAGGTGCTGGGGACAGCTCAAGTCAGAAGTTCCTGAGAGATCCCTACTTCTCTTGGGTGGGAGGGCTTTGTTCATTTCAGGCTTTTAACAAAGTTTTATTTTAGTGGAAAAAAAAAATGGAGCCTTAGGGACCAGACTGCTTTGTTTAAATGGCAATCTCAGACAGTCTAAGTCCCAATGTGTGCTGACCAAGCAGGTGGGGAGGTTAGACCTTGAGGTCCTTATCCTGGGTGACAGCTACACACTTTGCTTTAGGGGTTGTTGCTGCCCATCTTTCTGATGGTCTGACAAATTTGAAAATTGGGCCACAAGCCCTTTACATCCCTGTCTGGTTCCCATATCCAGACTAGAAAATAAAGAACCCCTTTTGAAGGTTCTTTTTGAGCTATTCAAAAGTACTTCTTTAAAGCATCAAGTCATAACCTCAGTACCCCATTTGTGTATCCTAAGCCAAAGGAATGTTAAGAGGACTCAAATTAATACCTTTGAAGCTTAGCTCAATCAGCTGAATTGCTTTGTGTCCCCCAAAGAGGGTCTGAGCATGACAGGATGACAGGTGAGCTGGGGGGGTGGGAGAGAGAGAGCACAGAGGCTATTAAACTGAATTTTCTTCCACCTCCCAGTTTTGCTTTGACTGCCGGGAAGCTCAAAGGTAAATTTCACGCTTTCTTAAGGCCGTGGTGCCCATTCCTGCTTCTAAATGTTTATGATCTCTTCTTTATGTTCTTTAAGTCACACAGCAACAAGAAGTCTAGGTGGGTCATAAACATGCACTAAAAACACAAAAGCTCAAGTTAAAGCACATATTTGCCTTTCCTGACCCAATTGAGAGAAAGTGTTGCTGATTTAGCTCTACAATTATCTGTACAGTAATTGTAGTGACAGGAATTGAAACAGTTGTCTGAATAACTCAAGAATTCTCTGTAGTGCTGAAACTAAGAAACTTCATTGCAGGGCTGGAAGGATGGCTCAGTGGTTAAGAACACTGACTGTTCTTGCAGAAGACCAGGGTTTGAATCCCAGCACCCACATGACAGCTAACTACTGTCCATAACTCCAGTTCCAGGGGGATCCAACAGCTTCTGTCTTCCACAGGCATTGCATGACATGGGTGCCCTTACCTACATGCAGGCAATATACACATACACATGAAATAAAAATAATAAATAATATAAAATAAGAAACTTCATTGGGTAAGATAAATAAATCAAAGCTTACACAGGGTATAACAATCATCTCTGAATCATTTCATTTCATACTTAGGACTGGTATTGAGTTCACATGGCCAGCCCAGTGCTCTGATTTCTTATACCCCAGGCTGACCTCCAACCAGCTATGTAGTTGAGGATGACCTTGTACTCCTGATTCCCCTGTCTCCACCTTCCGAGTACTGGGATTACAGAGCCAGCATGCCCAGTTTTACTCTGTGCTAGGGATAGCACCCAGGACTTTGTGCGTGATAGGTAAGCATTCTACTAACGGAGCTTCATCCCCAGTCCCCCTGCTTCCAAATTGATTCTCCTAAATACACAATAGCCTAAAGAATTCTCATTGTGCCCTAGCACTTACAGGATGAAGTCCAGACCCTTCACCCTGACACCATAGCTACCTCACCATTGCTTGCCAATTCTGTCAACCACGGTCTCTTCAAACCTGCCCTTCATCCCTCCATACCAGGCTCAGTTGCTGTTTCTTATCCTGACTTTGTTTTGCATGTTTCCATGTGGGTTCTCCAGTTCCTGCTGACTTTCCCAGCCTTGAACTGCTGATCAATATCACTCCTTCAGGAAGTTCTCCCAAATCCCTGGCAGATCTTTTCCAGCCTTCCCACTCGTCAGCTCTTGGTCCTTGCGTTCTTGCTCTGGAGAAAGCAGGTCTCCTAGAATCCCTGAACTGCAGACTCCCTTGAAGCAGGTGTGAATGGTTCACATTTGCTTCTGATTCTGAGCCCTGGTCCTGGTCCAGCCACTAACAGATGACAGGGTCTTAGCAGATACCAGCAGAATGCATGGCCGCAAAGGAAGGGGGGAGATGGCAGATTTCCATTTCTAGATCTCAGGCCAATACAAATGGAAAAGCACATGTCCATGGACCTTAATAAATGTTTGAGATTGGTGGCTCGAAGCCCAGGAGTCATGAAAGCAAAATCCCTATGGAGGCTTGTCCAAAGGAATCCCACTGTCTGGAGGGAAGATAATACTGGGGCTCGTACAGCAAGCAGAGAGGGGATCTGAGAGGATCTGGGGTGGGGCTGTTGAGTGAATGCTCATGAGAGGTTCCATGACTGTGTTCTCTATGAGAGGAAGCTGGCTCTCTGCCTTGGTTTGCTGGTCTCCTATTGGCCTGAGGACAGGCAGACACTTGTCTCAAGCCACAGATCATCTATACTTGCAGTGACTGTTTGCAAAGGTCACCATCCCTATGGAGTGCAATGGTGCTTACCCAGCTTTTATATGTCTGAGTCTCATGAACTTGATTGCTGACCATAGTCCCACTTTATAGGAAAGCTGACTGGGACCTCTGGGTTTTGGTTTCATTAATCCTTTCAGTGGTGTTCTTGTAAAAGTCCTAATTAGGGTTGCTTTTAGAATCAGAAGATGTTAGACATGGAAAAGGTAAATCTCTCATTTCAGAGGAAGCATAGAGTCTGCAAGTGACATTCTCTGACTTTTTCCTCTCAGCTGATATCTACTTAGGAACTAACATGTGTCTGGCATGGTTGTAGGTACTTGGGAGATATCTGTGAAGAAAAGAGACAAAACTTCCCCAATCCCTGCCTCCTTCTAGTTTATAATCTAGGAGATGGTGACAGTAACAATACAAATAAACAGGTACTATGAAAAGTAGGTGGAATAGGATAGAGGAATTCAAGAATGCCACAAGGGAGAGTGGTGGACCAGGCCAGAGCAGGTGCACCAAGTCCCTGGAGCTGGGACTGGACCTATGGAGGAGAGTGCAAGATGGGCATCAGTAAGGCTGCTCAGCCACCAGGACTCAGAGCTTTCCATTCAGAGGCTATCTTCCTTCCTTTCCCTCTAGACATGGGTAAATGTTTCCCACAAATTCCTTTATCCAATTTCTCAACAAGAAGCCTGAGATCATGATGGATAGGCTTATGAATCTGGAGTCAGATTCCTTGGAATTGAACCTGACTCTCAAACTCACAAGCTGTAAGTTAGGGAGTCCCCCACTGGTATCATGGGGGACATGGATGACTGGGTGGTTAGAATGACTGCATTATACTGCACTTAAAATCATGCCTGCTAGTTGATGAGTATACTGTTAAATAGTCCAATTTGAGGGGTAGAGAGGTGGCTCACTGAGTAAAGTGCCTGTTGTGTTAAGCATGAGGACCTGAGTTCAGATCCCTAGCACTCACCTAAAAAGCTGGGAAAGGTGGTTGTGTCTATAACCCTAGTTGGGGAGGGAGCAGAGAGAAGTGGATCTCTGGATCTCGCTGGCCAGCCAGTCTAGTCAATTGATGAGCTATGGGTTTGGTGAGATACCCTGCCTCAAAAAAATAATGTAGAGAGGATAGAGTAAAATACTGGATGTTGACCTCTGGCTTCCAGATGCATGTACACACACACACACACACACTCACACACTATATATATGTATATGTATATAGTATATAAAAAGTCCTAATTAGGGTTGCTTTTAGAATCAGAAGATGTTAGACATGGAAAAGGTAAATCTCTCATTTCGGAGGTATATATATATAATTATGCCTGATTTGATATTAACAGGATTTTTCCTCTTTTTCTTGTATGTTACAAGGAAAAAGAGTTTTAAAAAATGATCAGTAAAACAAATTCACAAGCTTGATCTCAACAAGAACTTTGAAAAATTTTTTTCCTCAAAAGAGGCCTTATGAAACCTAAAAACGGGTACCTTGGAAACAAACTAATGCGAGCTTTAAAGCCTATTTTAAGACAGAGACAGAGCCTAGGAATCTGAGTGTCACAGAACACTTACGCCTTCTACAATGCTTTATTAGTTTTCCCTGTTTATAAAGGAAATCTCTTCATAGGCCACTGACCAGGGCTACCTGATCTCTTTTGATATTGACGGATCATGCTACAAGACATCCATCCTGAAACCTTTGACCAGAAGTAATAGAGCCTTTTTATGGTGGAACACAGGGACCGGCGGGGCAATGCATAGTTGGGGCACACACACAGCCCAGGCTGCTAGGATAAATGCAGGTGATTGGCAGGCACATGTGTGCCGAGCAGCAGTATGGCATGGCATGGCCTCTCCTCTGCCATCCAGCAGGTCTGAAACTTTCAGCAGATCTTTAGGGGTTAGAGGATCTTTAGAAAAACAAAAAATTTATTTCTGTTTTTATTCATGTGCGTGCGTGTGTGCGTGTATGTGTGTGTGTGTGTGTGTGGTGTGTCTGTGTGTGTGTGTGTGTGTGTGTGTGTGTCTGTGAGTGTATGCCTCGTGTGTGCCCACAGATGCCAGAAGAGGGTGTTGGGTTCCTTGGAACAGGAGTTATAGGTCATTGTGGATGCTGGGAACTGAACTTGGGTCCTCTAGAAAAGCAGCAAGTGCTCTTAACTGCTGAGCCATCTCTCCAACCCAGGATTTTTCTTTCTTCCTTTCTTCTTTAAACTTTTAAATTACATTTATTCATTTATTTTGTGTATATACCTGTGTGTATACGTGTGAGCATGTTTGTGGAAGTCAGGACAACCTGAGGAAGTCAGTTCTCTCCCTCTACCATGTGGTTCTGGGAGTGGAACTCAGGCCATTAGGCTTGGGGGGCAAAAGCCTTTACCGTGATGCCATCTCACTGACCCCTGCTAAAGGTTCTTTTGAGGGATAAGAAAGCAAGTAGACTTCTTTTCAAAGCTTCGTTGAACTGTGTGTGTTTCTGTGCTGAGGACTGAACCAAGGACCTAGAACTTTGTGCATGACAGACAGCTGTCTACTGCTTTGCTGTATCTCAAGTAGGGGTTGACCTCGAACTCACAGATATCCACCTGCCTCTACCTCCCAGAGTGCTCCACTTAAAGGAATGGTGGAGTCATCTCTTTACTTTGTATTTTGATACATGGCTTATCTTAAGTTGTTGAGGCTGAACTTGAACTTATTTTGCAGCTCAGGTCGTCCTTGAACTTATCCTCCTGGCTCAGCTTCCTGAGTAGTTCTGATACAGGCCCGACCCACTAGACCCAGATCTTTTGTGTCTTGTTTTGTGCCTTAAGCGCCTCTGTCTGACAAATGAAGTAAAGAAGTAGTATCTACAGGGACAGAATAATGCTGCTGCTGCCTGGGAGTCAGGCCTGCGACAGACAGTGTGGAAGCAACAACTGGGCTTGGCTCTCAGCTCAGCTTCTCATCATTTCACCTTTGGGATAAGAAATTAACTTCTAGTTGTACCATTTTCCAACTACCAGTGGGATGGGCTAGGACTGATGAACACTGAGATTCCCTTGCAGCGCTGAGGATGAAGAGTCGTTGGTCCTGAGGAGTCCTACAGGTTTCAAGATCACTCTAAGAATCAAAGATATAGTTCTGTTGGTAGAGTGCTTGCCAAGCACATGAAGCCCTGGGTTCAGTCTTCTGTATTGTAAATGTGAACTGGGTATGGGGGCACACAGCTGTGATTCCAGATAGAGGGAGAAGGGAGAAGGATCAGGAGTTTAAGGTCATCCTTGACTACACAGCAAATTGAGGAGGCCAGCCTGGGCTACATGAAAAAAGATGGCTTCAATATCTGCAGTGCTGGTGAACTGTGGCACCCTGGTTGGAAGTCTTGGGAACCTATCAGAGCTCTGCTGCTCAGCACCTCCATGGCCAAGAGTCAGTGACCTTCCCCCTGAATCAAGTCTTCAACTCTAAAACAGAGGATTTGGTATATATAGCTCTTTGGTGGAGTGCTTTCCTAGGATGCAGGAGGCCCTGGGTTTAATCCCCAGAACCCAAATATAAACTAAAATAAGAATCAAGACTTTGCAAGGTTCTATTGAGAATCAAATGTCACAAATAATATGAAGGATGTGATGGACTTTGGAAATGAGGGCACCTTCTGTGAACTCTTACTGTTGTCCATATTGTTGTATTCAGCCCCTGCCGAATACTTCACCAACTGCTTTCTGGATTCAGCCCTCAGGGTTTTCCCAGCTAACAAGGTCCTTTGTGCACAGTAGGCTTACCTCTGGTTCATTCACTGCACCTAGAGCAAGGTTTTGCTTGGACACTTGTTCTGTGCCATCTAATCATTATCACCAAGGAAAAGATTTGACAGATGGCTTCAAGTCAGCTAGACTAGAAAAAAGCATGATGAAACCAATGTTTAATTTGGTTATTCAAATGAAAACAGAATATGGTAACAAATACCTCACACCTTGAGCTTTTGCTTGAGTTGAGTTAGCCACTTTTCTTTGCATAATGCCAGAAAGAGTTTAAAATTTAAACATAGTCTAGAGATTTTTGAAACTGCTGGAGCTATCGTTAGGTATTTTTTATTGGAAGGGAAGTCAGAGTTTATATACAAGTTTACTTTTTTTTTTTTTTTTAAACAGAGTGAAATAGATTTATTAAGGAAAAGAAAAAGAACTCCGGAGAGTGGGAGGAGCCCCAAGGGAGGAATACCCCAAGTTTGCTTTTGTAAATGATTAACTGCACATAGGTTTCAAAATAAATCTTTCTCACAGGGCATGGTGGTATATGCCTATAATCCTAGTCAGCCGGCAAAGGCAGAAAGACTGCTCAGAGTTCTAGACCAACCAGGACTAGTGAGATCCAGTCTCAAACAAAACAAAAAATCTTTCCCTCTCTGAGGTAGCTTTACCTCTGAATTTGCTGAACTAGTATTTTATAATCTATCTCGAAGGGATGACATCCTCTAGCCAGAAACCCTTGAAAATCTCATTAGAATAATGAATTTGGAGGTTTTCTTGGATGTCTTTAAAGGTAAACTTCTGGGATGGCTGTGACTGTTTCATTTGACACCTGTAAGAGGTGACTTCTCTGGGAGTGTTACCCTACTCGGTAATTTCTCCAGGCAGTAAAAGGTGCACATGCTGGTCTGTCACTGCACTTCCAGCCTCCTCCATTATCACTGTGAGTGGAGGCTGCCAACTTTCACCCCACCACCAATAGCCACTGATTCTGGCTGGGCAGCCAGGGAGGACTGTTTCTTGCCCACTGTAATGAATCACAAGGCCAAAATGCTGGGGAAAGAACCAGCACTTAGTTCAAGTACAGAGTAAGCCCTGGTTTCCTTGAGGCATGAGCTGCTGAGGGCTGGCTAGTTGGAGTAAAAGCACCATAAAATGCTTAGATGCAGGACTGGAGAGAGGCTCAGTGCTGAAGAGGACATTCTGCTCTTCCGGGAGAGCCCTAGTTCGGTTCCCAGCACCATGTTGGGTTGTTTATAACCTCCAGGGGATCTGATGCCTTCTGGTTTCTGTAGGCACCTGCACATACCCAGACATAGACATACACATAATTAACATAAATTAAACCTTTTACGAAAAAAATTTGTGCTTAGATGCTACTTGTGGACCTTCAGAGTTTTTGTTTGAGGGGGGAAAGTTGTTTTCAGGGATGTTTCTTTTTTCCTTCTTTATCTAGGGTGACTTGTCCTGGTTTTCTAACTGAAGGTCCTGGGTCCTGCGAGACATTTCAGGTGCCCTTTTGTTCCTCCTCATCTGGGATTGCCTTTATGCCTTACAGTCTTTTCAGCTTTGCAAGGCATTACCTACCATAGGCCTCAAGTCTCAGGCTGAAACTGCTACAGAAAGGACATTTAGGAGGTCAACCAGTGCTGCCCTGTTCAAGAGTCACCCAAGCGGTGGGGAAAGGACTGTGATGGACCCCGACCAGGACAGCCTGGGATGGACATGAACTTGGTGTCAGCCAGCCCATGGATTTGAAATCTAAACCATCCAGGGACAGCAAAAGAAATTTGTTTTCCTTTTCAGGAAACACTGAGTGTGGTCTCACACAAATGCCAGGGACCAGTGTCCTGATGAGCTACCAACTCTTTTTTTAGTCTGTGGGCTACTCAGTGCTAAATAACAGTGACTATACCTTTGCTACATCTATTAAGTCCAGCCTCATCCTGTCCTCCTCCTCTTCACTTGTCCTCTTCCTCATCATCCTTCTCATCATTTTTTTTTTTTTTTTTTTTTTTTTTTGACAGGGTCTTGCTGTGTAGCCCTGACTGTCTTGGTACTCACTACATAGACCAGGGTGACCTTGAACTTATATATCAATCATCCTGCCTCAAGCCTCCCGAAGTGCTGGAACAATGGGCATGGGCTAGTCTTCTTGAGTTTCCTCCTTTCATCCTTCAGGTCTTTGTAAGACACCAGAAGATACAATTGTCAAGTGAAATGACCAACAGGCAGTCAGAGCCCTGTCCTTTCCAAAGTAGTCTTTGGGGAGGTCAGGGAAGCACATGGAATAAAATACTCCCCTAGTTTCTAGGGGAAGGTGAGCCCTATTAGGTCAGAGAAGCTGGTCAGGCACATGGACATGGGTTCGGACCATGCTCCTCTGGGGTAATATTGCTGGGACTGCATTCCCTGGGTGTCACTGTGTCCAGTGGTGGCTTTTCCCTATCTTTCGAAAGGTGAGACCACCTGGGCATAAGTCAGTTGTGGGTGGAGGGGTAACATTCCTCAGGATTTGAAGGTTTATTCCCTCACATAAAGAACAGGATGGAAAGTCAAGCAGACCTTTCAGGAGCCTTTAACAAGAGTATTTACATGCATTTATCTTTTGGGGGAAACCTGCGGGTTAACGTGGTTAGCAACTGCTTGTAAATCCGGAGAATCCTTATCTGAGGAGTCTGGAGAGCCTAGAGAAGAGGATTCCTGAGTCCTAGGCCTCCTGATGGGCATGAGTTCTGTCATGTTAATGGAGTGCATCTTATTAAAGACAAGACAAAGGGCCTGGAGTTTGGGGATGAGAGTTTGTTTAGGGGTTCTTTGATATGGAGATCACCCTCCTGAGGATGAGGTAGTGGGCCCTGGAGTCAACCCACAAAAGTGTCCTAACAGAGTCTGGCATGGTCTCAGGGTCCAGTCATTCCAACAGTGTGGAACTCCCAGAATGCTCTGCTCCTCATTTGCTCAAAAAGCTTGCAGAAGAAAGGAAATTATGTTTCACCAATTTCATACAATGCCAGGCTCCCCACACTCTCCTGAGCCACTTCACACTGCCTTTGGAAGGGGCTTTAAAGGGCTTAACAGAGATTGTAAAAATGTATGCTTTTCCCTTGGGTCCACCAAGGAGGTGGGGTGTATGAAAGTGAATGAGGTCGGGGGAGGGTAGGGAAAATAGACTCTGTGTCACTACTGACTTGGGAAGGGTGAAACATGGAAAGTGAGACCTAGTCTCAGGTAGCCTTCCTGTGGGGAGGAGAGGGTGTGAGGTGACCTTGGGGGTGAGTGAGAATGGGCCTGGTGGGCAAGGAGGCAGACTGGAATGAATGAATGGTAGGGCATGTCCCAGAGGTGCACAGAAAGAGAGGCAAGTGCATTTACCCACTGGTTATCCTTAGGCAAGAGGACCAGCCAGTGTCCTGAGACAGAGAACAACACAGTGGGGCCTCTTGAGGCCTTGGGTCAATTTCCTACTATGTAGATATGTGTTTAGCTCATACAACTTGTCTCAATGGTGTTCAATGGCTTCATTAATAAGGATGCAGATGGAACACTCCCAGACACTGTGGGGAGACCCAGACATGGGTGCCTGGAGAACCTGGGGTTAGGCTGGGCTAGACCACCACAAGGCATTTCTTTTTAAACCGCAGTCCGTGCTCCCTTCTTTTTGATCTGCAACTCATCTTAGGGGACCCTATATCCCCTCTGTCTTCTTGGGATCAGCTAAAAGGCACCTCCTTTACAAAATCTTTCCACTTCCCTAGAAATCTTGCTCTCTTCTTACTATTGATCCTTTTCCTATAGCTCTTTGTGATTGCAAAAATGAAAATAATCACCTTCCTTACCCTAAGCCATGAAAAATGTAGACAGTATGATATAAAAAAAAGAGAGAGAGAGAAAAATATCACTAGTAACTCACCTGCAGAGATCACTTGAAAGGTTGGTACCTCTCTTTCTAGATCTTTCCATATACACACAAATGCACGTGAATATGCCTATATGTTCTATATCTTTAGCAGGTCATTCCTTGATATTATGTCAATAATTCCATTTGGGTTTATCTATTATGTAGAAAGGGCTGTCCATCTGTGTGTCTTCTGCATCCTCTGGATTAGGCTGTGTAAGGCAGCAGCTAGTAAATAAATGATTTTTTAAATTTTCGATGTGTTTTTGGGGGTCAAGTTTTCAAGCAAACCAGGCTGATAGCCAACTGCAACTTGAACTCCTGAGTGCTAGTACTACAGATGAGTTGCCACCATATTCGACCTTTTTTTTCGGGGATGGGGGGGTGGCTCACCCAGGGTCTCATGTAGCCCAGGCTGGTCTTGAATTCACTACGTGTTACGTAGTGAAGGATGACCTTGAATTTCTGAACCTCCTGCCTCTACTTCCAGAGTGCAAGTATTGGAGTTACCGGCATCTGCCACCATGCTGGGGATCTAACCCAGGGCTTCCTGCAATCACTCTACCCACTCAGCCACCTAGCTCCTGTCTCCAGTCTCCTCCCCCTCCCCTTCCCCT